>NW_010431088.1:18498-23206 GCF_000710305.1 Buceros rhinoceros silvestris | reverse complement strand
AATGATCTTTTGGACAAGAGACAGATACTTGGAGAATTCGGTCTTGCCCTTTGGCCTATCTAATGCTGTGGTTACCTTGCAAAATTTTTCATTATCTTTTTTAGAGATTTACTAGATTCTTTTATAATACTACTCTTGGACAATAGCATTAATTTTTCCACAGGGCATGAACCAACGCGAGCAGCTTGTAAAATTGGTCCCAGAGTATTTGAGTTGTCACAAAATCATCTGCCAAATTAGAGAGGTGAAAATCCAAGAGGTCTTGCATTGAATTCCTGCACTGCTTCCCCTCGCCAGAGGCAATGAAAATGAACTCTGAGAAATCACAGACTTGGCCACGCCAGAGACAGTTACCGGGTTTCAGTGCTTGCTGAGCTTCATTAGCTTTTATTACCAATTAATTAAAGACTTGGCCAAATGATCTTATTCCTGGCCTTATTAAAGAGGGGGACGTTTGAATCTCACCACCTCCGTCTAGATACCTACAGTGCATGTGTCTACATCTGAGCTAGACTTTGGATTCCCTTTATAGTCCCATGAAGAGAAACAAGCCCTTTCACTGAGTGATTCATCCAGCCTAGTTTAGGTGGAGGTAAATCACACCCTGGGTGCTGAGAAAATACGCAGTAGATTTAAACAAGTTTTTGTAATTGCCCCATTCACACAGACCCTTCCCATCAGCTCATTGTTAAAGCAGATGTTTCTCCTTGTGCCGGAGGAGCAGTGGTAGCTCAGTTAAAGACCTTTCAACTGCAGCTTCCTCCCTACACAAGCTGCTTGTAATGACTGATGTTAGTTGGATTGAAGAGAATTAATTGCTACTGATGAGCTACCTGCAGCAGAGCCAATCCTGCCCAGCCAGGATGGGAGCACTGAGGAGGCCAGAGCACCATGACTGCAAGACTCAGCTGCTGTTAACCCACTTTGTTTCCTGATTATCATCTTTTATTTCACCATCTTGCACTTTGGCCTGTAGGGAAGATGGGGAAAGCTTTGTCTAAAAATCTCTGGTCTGCAAGACCGGAAATCACTTTTAAAACCACCTGGAGTTTGCCAATGTAGCTCTTTAGGTCCCTCAGTCACCCTCATGATGATTTTACCTACTCATGGCTCAGTCTTCAACAAAAGCAAGGCACCCATGCAACATGCCAACGTGAGGTTGCTTACTCCGGCTAGGAGATGGCTGAAAGCCTATAAGGGGCTGTTAGGTTCAGGGTCTGAAGCCACCTTTCTGACACAGTTGGTCGTTCAGGGATTATAAGCTTCTCACCATATTCTTTTTGACTGGCCTGCCATGCCTGGGGACACCTGGGAGTGTCTTACGTATGCTGAACCCTACAAGTACATCAAGGCTGTAGAACTAGTGATGCCTCTACATCTTTAATTGCACAAGCTCTTTCTTTAGCTTATATTTTTGATGTGAACTTACATTTCCTACCTCCAGGGAGTCAGAAGAGCTTTTTTTGCCTTATTAATGAGCTTAATTAAGACAACACACCTTCTACCTCCCACCTACTCTCCTACGATTAAGGAAGCACCTCAGCTTCTCTTAACTTGTAGACTTGCTGCCTGCTGTGTTTTCTGACTGAAAGCCTCAGATTTCATCCACATTTTGGAAAGAACTTCTTTTCCTACTGGGAACAAAAGAATTATTCACTGTCGCATATTCATTTTAGGGTCATGGGTAAATAAATACAATAAAATAAACTCTGGGGTGATGGTTAGGCTTGTACTGTCTGGATGACCAGGTATATTTTATCCTGCTTGCACAATTTCCATAACATTCCTCCATGCATGTATCTGTATAGCCGTCTGGGCAAGTTGAGCTCTATCAATGATTTCACTCCCAGTTGCACTAAATTACAAAGGACCAGAATTCTCAGCTAGGCCAGACTGTGCACTGGGATTACAGTCCCTTCTGGAAAAATCAAAAGAAGTCTTTAAAGCCCAGCCAGATTTTCATTGTTGGGAGTCTCCAACTCCATCAAAAGGAGAGGCAGTCTAGACAAAACACCTACAAACTTCACTCCCATCTGAAAAATTAACTGTTGTTTTTGTGAGGAACCTTTCACAGTTTCTGCTCAGATCAACCCAATAAATTACATGTTTGCTGCTTGGAGTTCTTCAGCTGTCTAATGAATCCCCTTGAAGAGACATTTGGAAAAGTGCACTCCTCCCTCTAGTCTAGGTTGGTGACCCTCCAGAGTGCCAAATGCAAGAAATACTGGATTCTGAGGATAGCCATAGACAGCATTTCCTTGGTTTGGGAGTCGTCCCCATTGCAGAACTCCTGGAGAGCCACTGGAAACCTCACAGAAATCCTCCACCCAGCAGACCCTGAGAAGTCTGGGCCATGCCATGGTATATAAGATGTCTCTGTGGAAGCTCCACATCCTGAGAAACCCCCCTCCAATCATGTTATACCTGTGTGATAAATATTGAGATGTTTGTATGGCCGTTCCGAACGCTTCCTGTACTCAGCTGTCAAGATCTCACTCTGCCTATGTATCTCTTCATGCTTCCTGCTTTGAGCACCAACACAGCCTTTTCCTATACTGTAGACTTTATTTCTTTCTGGAAAAGATACTCTTTTCCCATTTTGTTCTGTTTTCAGTGGTTGTTTCATTGGAGAAACTCGAATTCTAGTGAGCCCTGACAGGGGAGACCCACAGTGCAGTCTGACAGTTGGGTTCTTGTAGGTTTATTTTCCTTTTCCAGCTTCTCGTGAAGATGAATGAACTAGAGACATGGAAATGAGGAAGGTGAAGTGCCAGCTGTCTACGTGAGCAGTCTGCTAGCAAAGCTGGTGCTCAGCCATGCCTCTCAGAGGACACCAGGCTGTCTGTATGATGGCCATGAGCACCTGCACACAGATAGACTTAAAATCGTGGGGTCATCATCTCCTGCCCTAACCATGTGCATTAACCAGAGCACCACGATCTATAGACAGAATGAGTGTAACATAAGCAAAAGAGATAAGTCCCACAGATAAAATCGCATCTGGAGAATAGCCCTGACACAATCACAGTCCACTGAGGAAATAGCAGTGACTCATTGTGTTGTCTCTAGGATAAATCTGGATGAGACAGAGAATGAGATGGGAACATAGTGCTAAAGAAGATCCACCCAATCTTGAGGCTGCCAGAGTACCGTGGTCCCTGTGGTTGACACTTCTCTGGCCTCAGAGCTGGGATAGCCCACCGCAGCTGTGGTTTCCAGGGCTTGCACCTCCCTCAGCAGAGAGCGAGCCAGACAGGCTCCATGAGTGACGGGTGCGGAATGGCATGAGAGCAGAATTCCCTTTCCGCTGGATGCACACTCTTAATAGGTGACCTTTCTGTGTCCTGGGCACGGTGCCCTCCAGGTAGAGGAAAGAAAGCTATTCCTGGGACACAGCTCTCCAGCCACAGGTTGTTGTTCTGCCTTCCCTCCAGTAAACCCTGCTCCAGACCCACAGGATCACGGCATCCACCAGCTCATCCAGGTCTGTCTACCTCTGTCTGCAAGCGCTGACACCAGGACAGCGCTTACCTCCATCCCAGCACATTCACAGCGGCACCACCCTGGGAACATCCTCCCAGATGGGTGCAAGAGAGACAGTTGATTTATTCTGAGGAAACTCAACAGACATCATTAAGTCAGCAGAAATCTTTTGACTGCTCACACTCGGTGGAAGTTCGAAAGCTCGTGTTTTGACATCCCTGCTGATTGTGGTAGCGTGAAGAGTGAGAGGACCCTCATGCTGAATGTTTCTAAGTCTCTTTTTTTTTTTTTTTGACAGATGTGATCCAATGCAAATCTGCTGGGCTGCAGTACCGGGAAGCAGGCGGATGTGGAGGATTAAGAAGTAGGTAAATGCCAGAGAGTTGGAGAACAGCACCTGGGATTAGTAAATCACCAAATACAATGCAGACAAGATGGGTTCCTCTATTTAGATCAGACTCCACATTCTTCTGGGAGGCAGCAGAGCCAGAGGAATGCAGAGCCTGCACATATCAGTAATGATGAATTGCTCCATTGTGATGCTCAATGGGAGGGTTCATTAATTACAAGGAGGTTTTAAACTGTAAACTGCCAGGGTAAACCCCTGGCAACGGCCAAGCTCCATGGGCAGGCCCAACGTTCCCTGATGTTCTCCCAGATTGGGAAATCATACCTCTGGCTGCCATAAGATGGACCAGTGCCTGAGTGCTCACTGCTGGTTTTGCTCATCTCTTCTCAGTGCTGCTGGCTTGACCAGCAGATGAGGCTCCCACCCGGCCCTTTCCCTGGTCCTGCTAGAGGACAAGCTGTGTGGGACAGCAAGGGGGGCAGAACCGGGGTGGGAAGCAGGACCTTGGTGTCAGGTAGTCTCTGCCTAATCCATACCCTGTCCTGGAGCAGGGACTGGGACCTTCTTGCTGGGGCTGTTGTAATGTGTCCTCATGCGTAGTGCAACAGGCATCTGGTCTGTATCTCCATACTCTTGGCCATCATCTGCTCAGTGCTTGAGGGACACTACCACCAAGCAGAGCCAGCAGGAGGGGACCTGCAGGGACTCTGAGCTGGAGAGAGATGCCAAGGACTCTCCCTTCTGCAGGATCAGGCTGCAGGCTCTTCCCCACAGCTCCAGGTTGGGAACTGACCCAGATGTTGCTCCACATAAAGGAGAGAGGACTCCCCCAGCAGCCACTTTTGCTGCCAGCTGCCAGGGTAGCTGCAGGATGAG
>NW_010431088.1:13921-18470 GCF_000710305.1 Buceros rhinoceros silvestris | reverse complement strand
CCACAAAAAGGAGAGAGCCCCCCCCCAGCAGCCACTTTTGCTCCCAGCTGCCAGGGTAGCTGCAGGATGTGGGAAGCTTTGCCTGCTGGCAGTGGATGCTGCTCTCCTGGAAAGCCCTGAGTGCCAGCCCTTCTCCCTCCCTTTTTAGATACGGATTAACGGAGGGGTGACCCCAGCACCTGAGGCCTGGTCTCCTGGGGGAAAGGCAGAGAAGTGCGTGGGCCACATCTGGAAATCAGATGCCCTGCGGGTGACTCAGTGGCACTCCCTCTGCTCATATACCAAAGTATCATCTGTCCTGTCCAGACAAGTTGCACCAGCATGAGCAACAACTAAAAGCCGGCAATAGCCCAAGATGACATTATCTGAGAACCCCGAGCCGCCAGGATCCATCTGTGGGAAACAGCCCTTTCTCAAGGAACGTGTGGTGGGCACTGTTTAAGGAACTCAACATGCACAGCGAAACACCTTCCCTGACGTGGAGAAGGAGAGTGAAGGGGAGGGGCAGGGACCATGACAAGCTCCAGGTTCATGCGGGCTACACTTTCTCCAGCCCCACCACTCCGAAGTCCACAGGGCAAACCAAGCTCTGTTCACACATGCTGTGTGCGAAGTGGGGAAGTACCAGGTAGCATGTGGCCAAGGGAAGGTTAAATGCCAGGCACCCAGTACCTCCATCACTGCAGGTACCAGCCAGCTGGCTGCGATCAGGAGTGAGGACACTCTGCCTTCCCGTGAGCTCCCGCTACAGTGGCTACAGTTGCCTCACTGGGTAAAAACTCCTGTAGCCATAACTCAGCCCTGACTTCCATGGAGGTTCCTTTCCCAGCAGCTCGAGGAGGTTGCTGAGTAGTTGGCTTCCATGGTCTCCATTCCCTAAATGGACAGTGAATGCATCTGGCATCTCCAACCGCTCTACAGGACCTTTGCTAAGCTCTGGTTCTCCTCTGGGGAAGGGCTTCTGAGACAACTTGTGGCTCTCAAGGTAACCTGCCAAGTATGGCTGTCATGGTCTGATCGTCTCCTGGGCCCAGCTATGACAAGGCTGACCTCGGCTACTCGGAAAACTTGTGTTCTGTATCTGCTTGAGCTTTGGGGTACCTCCAGTGTCCAGCATAGGAGTGTCAGTGCTACTCCAGGGCAAAGACAGGCCTCCTCTCACATCTACTTGATGGTGCATGGCTGGGGTGTATAGCAACATATCTGCTAGTTCCCTCTGTCCTGAAGATCTTAATGTCACAAAGAATCAACCTGGAGCTCCACTTCAGGCTACAGAGACCAGCAGTCCCAGACCTGGAGGACTGTGGCTTATCCAAGACCTGGGCTAGCCAGGGAGGAATGCTCAGCTTTGAAGCAAGCAGGACTGTGAGAGAAATAATGGGTGAGAGGGTGGCAAAGCTCCTCCAAGTGCAGCTGTAGGATTCTCTCGTGCTAAGAGGAACTGCAGTCCAGCAGCGAGGACAGATCACCCCCCTGCCAAGATAACTCCAAGTCACAGGATAACAAAAAGCCTTTCTAGGTCTAATCATGACGCTGGTGGCTCTGGTCAAATTTCAAACTGAGGCAGAGAACAGGAGAAGTTAGGACAGTCCAAGTCACCTTTGAAAGTTTCTGATGTCACCAAGTCTGACCTCAGACACAAAACTTCCCAGACATTCCGTCGCATATGCCAGGCAGAAGAATGGGGTAAGTAGCAGGTAGTTATGACCTGGACCTTTAGAAAAATCACAGTACTGATGGGCCTTGACCCAGAGCGCTTGTGCTGTAACCAGCTCTGTGGGAATGTGGGAAAGACTGTGGGACTGGAGCTACACAACATCCCGATTGCCTTCCTGCCTCCAAAAAGTTGTGAGTACCACGGTCAAGGAAGAGGTCACCCAACAGATAAACAGCATCACCGAAATAACGGGATATAAAGTGAATAAATTGGGTTGATTTGTCAGAACTGACAAGGCTTAGCAGAGTCCTGCCCACCACAGCAACCATGACGTACACCCTTATCTAGAAGATCGAGATCAGCCACGGGGTTAAATAAAGGATGATTTTAATCTGGCGGTGGCCATGATTTCACGCAGTGACACAAGCGGGTGAATGCTGGAGTCTGGCAGATCATTGGAGGTGTGAACTGGTTCTGGCTGGGCTGGAGTTAATTTTCTTCACAGCCCATAGGGTGCTGTGTTCTGGGCCCGTGTCTACACTGGCAACACACCAGCGCTCTGCCTGTCGCTGAAGGGTGAGTGCTCAGTATCTTTTTCCCTCTTGCTCCTGCCAGGAGTAGCCGATCTGACTGGTCAAGAGGATGTCCCATACCAACGACATCATGCTCAGCAATGAAAGCAACCAGGAAAGAAGGAGGAAGGGGGGACATTAATGGTTATGACAGTTGTTTTTTCAAGTAACCGTTAGCTTGATGAAGCCCGGCCCTCTGGAAGGGGTCAGCACTTGCCTGCTCATGGGAGGCAGACGGGGATTTCCGTGTTTGGCTTTTCTTGCACGCCTGGCTTTGCTCTACCTGCTAAACTGCCTCTATCTTGACCGCTGACGTTCCTCACTTTTGCCCTTCTGCTTCTTTCCCCCACCCCAGTGTGGGAGAGTGAGCAAGCGGCTGGGTGAGTTCTGAGCTGCTGGTCGGGACCAACCGCCCCAGGCTGTCCCGCGAGGAAGCTCTCCAGGACACTGCACAGCCAGTCCATACATTCCTTGCCACTCATCCAGTCTCGTGCACTTTTCTCCAGATGGCAACACTGCAGCCAGAGAGAGAACCACATTATACTGTTTCCTGATCGCCTCTTCTGACACGTCCCAGGCCGTACCATCTCTTCTTTTTCTTGGACTGTAGCTAGTGACACTTGAGGAACTACTTAACCAACCCAGTCAACCAACTTCTTTTTGGGAAAACCTTATTGGTCTGCAGTGAACTCCTTCATCCTGGGCTATCTGCAAAGAGTGAGCCCAGAACGTAGTCGGAGTGAGAGACTTTGCTCCCCATCTGCTTCATCAGGCGGTATTTCCTGCTTCTACAGTCTCACAGATAGATGTGGGCTCTTTGACTGCCCCAAAACACCTGAGTTTCCCACCTCATTTGTTGCCTTTTTCCAGCCAGGGCTTCATTAGCCAGCACCATTCTGAGCTGTGGTTTATCCTTCCTCTTTGAGCTGAATCCTACTGTGGAGCAAGCCACCAGCCAGCCAGCACAATAAATAATGTTCCTGTCCACACCCACCCCTGACCCCTGGGACAGAAGCAACATTCTGCATCTCCTTGGAGGTAACAGAAATGGTCCCTGGAGAAGGAACTGTGTTGGGAGAGAGAGATGGTTCCCAGGGGATCGCTGCCTGGAGGCATTTGTTTCCTCTAGCAGGAAACTGTGATGAGGAAGAAGCTCATTGCTGACACTTGCCAAAAGAAGAGCATTTTTCACCAGAGTTGAAACTTGCTGGTGGTTTTCAGCCATTTTTGGCCAAAAATTATCTGTGTTCAGACTAAAGACTTCCCAAAATGAAACATTATGGCTGAAAGCTTTTGAAAAATGCCTTTAGGACTTCATCTTTTCATGAGGAAATTTCAGCTGTGAAATCTCAGCCAGCCAAAACTGAGGATCTAACCCAAGGGATCCATCTTGGTTATGGGGACACATGGCAGGCAGGATCCTGTCAGTCTGCCCTTCTACTGACACAGCCCATACCTTGTGGTACTAGCACTGGAGTGATACAATCCATTCATCTCCGAACCCTTTCCTGGGGGACTACTGACCCTGCCAGCATCCTCCCTACCAGAAACCAGAAAAGCCTGGGTCTCTGTGGCTAGTAAGCCTCCCAGGAGAGTGCATGATTTATAGACGAAGAGTCCCTGGGCATTTACAAGAGCAGAGGAGGAGAGGAGGAGACCTTCTGCATGCTGTTTGTAGCAGCTTGGCTTCTTGTCTGAAACTCACAGCCCAAGGCAAGAGATGAAGACCAGCTGCAGTCCTCACCAGTGCTTGCACACTGTCTAAGGGCATCAAGATGCCTGCAGGGGTTTAGGCTGAGGTGCTCTCCAGCCAAGCCCACCAATGGCCTTGCAGGGGGTTGGGAGCTCCTCTGCTGGGTCCTGCTGCCTTTCAGAGTTGCCAAGAGTTGGCTTGTCTCAGGGTGATCGCTGCTACCCTGAGTAACTAGTGGGTTTCCATTAACTGCAGCAGACTCTATGGTGTCACCAAGAAGCCACAAGACATTAGAGCGTGACAGCTCTTCCCTTGTCTCATTCTCTGGTGGGTGGTCTCTGCGCACCAAGAAAAGCCTTTCTTCTGCTGTCAAGTGGGTAATGAGAGTCTTCCTGTCTCCAGCACACATTGCTGCTGGAGTGCCTGGCTGCATGGCTCACACCGAGGTGGGGGTGAGTCACCTTTGTTCCTGGCTCTGCGGGCGGCGGGTGGGGGGAAGCTCCACTGATCAGTGCAATTGGGAAAGAGCAGGCAGGGCTGGCGAGCTGAACCCTCCTGCTGAGGAGCCGGACCTTGCTTGTGGGAGTTTAGCAGCTGCTGTGGATGGAGCTGACTCATCCCCTGCCA
>NW_010431088.1:10328-13870 GCF_000710305.1 Buceros rhinoceros silvestris | reverse complement strand
GCTGACCGTTCCTGCTGGGGGTCTGTACCTGGCTGGTGGGAGTTTAGCAGCTGCTGTGGATGGACCTGACTCATCACCTGCCAGGTGAGGCAGCCTTTGCTCCGTGGCCCCTGTGGTTCAGGTAGATGCCCTGTTCCTGCTTCTGCATGCCCAATTTCACAAGGCACATGGAGTAACAAGGCAGGGCCGATATTTGACCAGAAGAATACAAGATTTCCCAGGAAGCCACCACGAGTGGGATGTCTTGGTCAGAAAGCTTTGATTACAGGGCAAAATGGCAGAAAGAGAACTGAATGAAGAAGGAGCACAACAGCCTGGGACATGGGGAAACCTGAGCCCCAGAGCCCAGCATCGACAGGACCTGCTCAGGGATGCACAGGCTAGTCCCCAGGGCTCCTCCTGTTTGCCAGACTGGGGACCAGCAAGCGGCGCAGGTCACGCACCAGACACACGTCTGTGGTTTACAGCCCTGTCAAAGATTTTTGGCACACATCTTACCAGGGAAACTGTTTTTCCGTCTGGATAGTCAGGTGCCTGGCATGAGCCCTTGCTCCAGGGGCACCTCTGGTAGTTCAGGGATGTTGAAAATCTGCTTGTCTTTACCTGGTGGAGAGTTTTGTGTGATGATGCTCAGCTGCATGGCTGTGCAAAAGTACCAGGGTCAAGGCTCTGGTCTCCAAGCAGCATCTGCTCTGCAAGTGAGGTCTGGTTTGACGTGAATGGTGCACAAAGAATGAGCTTCTGGACATCTCTTAAGAAAGGTATTTTTTCTAAAGCTCTAAAGCTGATTCTGAAGTCCAAGCGGTGCTGGCTGGCACTCCAGAGCCTCCTCTGCTCTGTCCAAGACCATCAGCCATAGATATAACACTAAGGCTTTATGAATCCTCCCTTGAAAGGGTTTTGAATTTCCCTTTATTGTACCTGCCAGAAATAGCATCAGGTGAGGAGGAAGCTCCTTTGCAAAAGTTCTGTAGCCAGTGGCACCCCAGAAGGCCACCAGCATGCAGCTATTTCCTGCACATTCATCTCCGGCAGTTGCTCCACACCATATGGGAAGAGTCTGTCCGGGGGAAGCTGTCCTGCTGCACATTGGGCTGGACACTGAAATGCTGCCACAGGAACAGCAAGAGAGGCTTAAGGAGAGTGTGAAGGAGCTTGTGGTACACTAGCCTTGCAGAGAGAATTATTCACCATCCCAGCTCATATCCACAACTGAAATGAAAGCTATTCCAGGCCACCACATGAAGCTGCCTACTGATTCACACAACGCCACAGGATAATGAAGGCCTGGGTGCTCAAAAGAAGTCTCTGGGTGCATCGGTGCAGTCGGTTCAATTTACTCCTTGCTTGCTCCAGGGACCCAAACCAACAGGGTGGGTTTGGTTCTCGCTGGAGCTCGTCATTTAGATGCCAGTACCACATCAGATCTAGCCTGTGCCAGCCAGAGCTGGCATTGCTACCCAGGAATGGAGAAAGCATCCTTCAGGGAAGGGTCAGGCTCTAGCAAAACAGTTCTTCCCACTTCCACCTTCTCCTTTGCCTCTGGTTCAGCTCTTCAGCAAGAGCAGCTGAGTGCAGACCTGCCCCTGCAGACTGTCTCATAGGTGATAGCCCCTGAAGCAGAAGCACCAAGGCCTTTCCCTAAAATCTTTGAAGTTAGTGGAAAAACTTAAGCTGATTTTGCTTGGGCATTCAAAGGTGATGGAAATCAGAGCAGATTAAATCCTCCCTCCACCTTCCCTAGGAGAGGCAGCTGGAGCTGCACACTAGGGTCAAACCCAATGCTTTGCAGAGCCTGTGACACAGGAGAAAATCACCACGGGTGCTATCATGAGGAGTCCCACGTCAGCACCTGGCTTCACTTAAGTACCCCTTCTTAATGTGATGTGAGTGCAGAACATGGCAGGAGAAAGAGCTTGAGGCTGATGGCAAAGGCCGTGCAGAGCCACGGACCCTATGAAGGATCAAACCTGATCCCTGTCTTCCTTTGTGCTCTGCTCTCAGGCTGCTCAGGGAGAGATGTGATTGATGGCTGGAAAGAGGACAATGAGCTCAGGATGCTGGATCTGGCCCCGTCTCTGCTGGAGTGCAGTGGGATCAGCACGCACACGAGCTCTCTCTGCTGCTCGGTGACTCTGGGAGTTTGCTCCAGCTTCCACCCTCGTCTCTAAGCTCTGCTAAGAGTCACCAGTTCTGCTATGTCTCACAGTGGATGGTTCAAGTGCCAGGGACTTATTTAGTGACGGCTACATTCTGCCTGGCAGCCATCAGAGTGTCTCAGGAAGAAGAGTGGAAGTGTCTGATGTCATTTTTTTTGCAAAAGCTGCTTCAGAATAGCTCCTCCTGGAGACACCCTCTGAGAGTCAGAGCAGCTGGGCTTTGGAGTCATGCCTGCTTGCAGCACTTCTGCCACACAAGCCCGGGTGCTGCCAGTGCAGGGGAGCCAGCCGGCTCCACTTCCCCCATGCAGACAGAGCTAATTCTGAGCTGAGATTTCCTTAAGACACATGTTGTATTTCAGGATCTTTTGGTGCTACTTTCATCTCCAATCCACATATTGCAGCCCTATAATAATAATAATAATAATAATAGCAATAATAATAGCAATAATAATACTACCTTTTGTGTGTACATAGCACCTTTCATCCAAGGATCTAAGTCACAATTACAGCCCCACACATTCCTGTATATTACAGCCCTATAATTCTAAGACCGCTCAAGCATCCAGACTTCAAAGGGAGTGTGGATTTCCCCTCCAGCCCAGCCACGGTGCCCAACATGCTGGAGATGTTTCAAAGGTGTTTCAAAGGTGCCTTGGCAGTAGCCAAAGATAGTCACAAGAGCCAGAGGAGCTCTCTGAAGCCCAAAGGAGCCTTTGTGGATTCCGTCCTCCCCTCGCCCAGCCACTCTCTAGTCTCCCTGGAAAGTCAGAGCAGCCCTGGGATGAGGATGATGCTCCCATGAGACCTGTGTGTCTGTACAGTGAGGGGTGAAGAGAGAGACATAGCGCTGAAAGGAAAACACATGATGGCACGAGCTTATCCGAGACTTTCCAGGTCAGGCAGAACCCGCAGCATTTCAGTCAAACGTAAAGGCACAGAAAAATTCTGTCTCTGCTGAAAAAAGAAGTGGGGCAGATGGTGGGACATGTCACTGGAAGGTCTGTTTTTAAAAGGGTTTAAATATTTTCAAGTAACTAAAAAATGAAACCCAGTGTTCTTTTTCGGGTCAAAGCAAAGTATTTCAGGGATACCCAGAGCAAACACGGTTTGGTTTGGTTTGTTTTGGTTTTAATTGCATGGGAAACCTGAAAAAAAAAAGAAAAAAGTGCATTTGTTTGTTTAACCCAAGCCGATCTTTCCCCTCTTTTTTTGGTTTAGCCGGAGAGCTGAAATAGCCGCTATTTACCCCCGTATGTTCAAGAAGAAGTATGCTAAAAGCAAGGTGGCTTCCTACAGCAAACAGGTTAGAGTAAAGAACCGGGCTTTACAGCGGCGCTGGCCAAGCTGGGGTTCCGCAGCTGGGTTCACTTCCTCCGCGGA
>NW_010431088.1:9325-10255 GCF_000710305.1 Buceros rhinoceros silvestris | reverse complement strand
AGCTGGGTTCCCGTCCTCCGCGGAGCTTGCAGCCCTGCCCACGAGCTTCTCAAGAGCTGCTGGACACGGCTCCAGAGGAGTCGTTCAGAAGCTGCACTGACTTGTGGCTGCATCCGTAAGCAAGGAGTGGTGAGGTCAGCGGACATGAAAGGCGGGCTGTGATTCTGGGAGTTTGGTATTGCTTTTCTTCATGTGGTGCCTGAACAAATGTAAAGCTCAAGAATTTTTTAATAAACTTTTAAAAGGCATTTTAACATGAGAGGTCCAGACATGTGGCTGAAAAGTGCCGAGAGTCTCCAGCTCTTCTATAGCGCTGTTGTAATCGGTTGATCTCAAAGAGCATTAGAGAAGGGTTTTATTAGTAGTGCTTTAAAGACAGGGAAACTGAGTCACGGGAAAAGGAGAGAATTTGTTTGGGGTAAACCATAAGACTGGGACAGAGCTAGAAAACAGCCCAGTGCTGCACTTCAGTCCTCCACCTTACAAGTAAGCCAAAGGGCACCTGGTTGTCCCCAGAATTCTGAGTCTTTGTGTCCCTCCGTTTAGAAGCCCTTTCCCTCAAAGCATCTGCAAGTTGGAAAGTCGTCCCCTGGAAAAGGAGTGGGTCTGCCTCGTGGTGTCACCAGACGAGCCAGAGCCCCCTGTGGAGGAGCAGGGCAGTTTTCTCAGTGTGCGAACTCATCGCAGACACACCACACTAAACAGCATGGGCTGCAACATGTTTCCTCTCCCCCTTCTCCAATAAATCAAGGCTTCCAGCATTCATGCTTGTGTCACTAATAAATCTTGTGCTGTCTTATGCCACATGAAAGCACAACAATACCTTAACTGACAGGCGCTTCCCCATGCAGGGCTGCAGCTGCAACCCAACCCACAGCACCAGAACCTGCTGGTTTGGCCCTGAGCTGAAGAGAAGCTAAAGACATCCCG
>NW_010431088.1:3360-9152 GCF_000710305.1 Buceros rhinoceros silvestris | reverse complement strand
GGGCAGCCCCTGCGCCCAGGGCAGCCCCGCCTGCTGGGGCCAGAGCACATGTGAAACCGCTCTGTGCACATTAATCTGTGGAACTCATCGCCACAGGGAATCAGGGCAGCAGTGAAAGTCTTGCCTGCACCTGTAATCAAGGTCCTGGCTTGGCTGTGATGCCTTTGCTTCTGCAAGTACAACACACCTGACCCTAAAGGTACATCTCCGTCCTTCAGAGGACGTGGGGCACACGCTGCTCAGGCAGGTGACCTCCCGTCTTGGGACAGAGCCAGGGAATGTTATCTCCCAGGGAGAAGAAAGCCTTGCAGTGCATCTGCAGGACTCTGCCCCTCATTATTCCCTTGGTTGATGTTGAGGGAGCAGCAGCAGTGGAACTGTTCTCATGTCCACAGCCAGACAGACTCCGAGTGTGTCTGGGACGACAACGAAATGCTCACGCGGCTGTTGCCTTTCTCCACTCCCAGGTCCTGGGAAGCTGGTGAAGCTGCCATGTGTGCAGAGTAAAGCAAAACTGCAGAGATTGTTCCCTGCAGCCAGGATTTCTTCTCTGGGAAAGGCAGAAGAGTAATTTCTGCCTAAAAGTGCAAATGCCCTCCCTGCTGTTTTCACGCATGCAAAAGATGAAAATTTGCTTTTCTAAGATTAAGAAATGCCCAAAATTGGGAATTCTCTTGAAGTTGCAAGAAGAAATTACACTTGGAGTCATCCCTACACCAGGTAACCTCCTTCGGAAGGTGAATTGTGCCTCCAGGTTCTGCAGGTCTCTGAGATCCCTGGTGCTTGGCCACACTGTCACACTGCCAGCGGCCGCTGTGGCCTTGGTTGAACTCATTGCTCCAGGCACTGCCAGCCCTGGGAGGTGGCAGTGGGCAGGAGAGGGGGAATGGCCCAGGGGTTGGTGGTCTGCAGGGCTCAGTGGCACATTATAAAACTTCCAAGACGTGTGTGGGGTGTTCTCCAAACAGCCTTCCCTGCCCCCATGCGTGCACCCCTTGCTCTCCCACTCACAACTCGGCAGAGGAGACCACGTTTCTGCTCCCCTTCCACCCCTGTGGTTCCCATCACGGCATGCACAGCCCTGACGGATGTCACGAGGTGCTTGAGCTTCACCTTCCCTTTGAACGAAGGGGAACGTTACTAACTGGTGGCCCACGGGGAGGTACCCTGTCTCCCTGGGGTCGCTTTGCAGAGTGACCTGTGGCTGCTTACAAGAAGTGACAGCAGGTCCCTTGAACAGGTCCTACCCTTACGGGTGTGTCTGACTTGCTCCTTTCCCATGGGGGCTGCTTCTCATTTCCAAATCCTTCAAAGAGGTTTCACCAGCTACAGGAAATACTGAAAACAAGGCAAATGGAGCTGGAGAGCTGCTGACACCTCGGGGAACTCCTCTGTCATCCCATGGAGGGGAGGAGGCTGGATAGCTGCACTCCTTCATCGCTGTCAGCAAAGCCTGTGCTGGTGGATCTGGGAAAGATTTTGCATTACTGCTTCCTGGGTCCTTGGTGCCCTTCTGTGAGACTGGAGGCACAACATGAGCTTCACTGGGTCCCCTGCTTGCTCCCCACCACTGGCACTGCTCCTGCCTCCACTTGGACTGGAGCTTGGCTCGTTTTGACACATGCTCGTGTTTGGTTCTGCTCTTCATGAAGGGTGTCTCTGATCTCTCGTCAGCTTCTACCAAACTCAAGTCTTTCTCCAAGACCTCAGGCTCCTCTCAGCCCTGACAGTCCTCCCCTATCACCTCCTCCTGCTTCTCAGGGCACGACTGTGCTGATCTCTGTCCTGGCACCAGCTCCCCACTGACTCTCCATAGCCTCTCCTGGCTCCCTGGCACCCAGGCAGGACCCGGCGCTGCCTGCAGGGAGCCCTTGGCACCCCTTTCCCCACCCAGAGCGATTTCTCTGTGGTGCATGAAGGTGGCTCATGTTCCCATTTCAGGGTCCCAAGGAGCTTGGCCCATGTTTGGACGCCTTCTGAGCTGTCTCAGAGCAGCCCGGAGGAGGAGCATCTGTCTGTCCCACGGGCCACTGGCTCCCTGAGACCCAGCCCAGCTTCTTCAAAGAAGGACCTGGGGGAGCAGCTTGTTCCACAGCAGTGGAGGCATTTTGGTACCTGGCGGAAGTGTCTGGGCTCAAAGGCAGCAGCACCCACTGCTCTGCTGTTGGCAGAAGGTGCTCTCCTCCTGAGAGGGGATGATGGGGGTCCCTCACCCCCACTGCAGTAAGCCAGGAAGCACCACACTTCCCTTTCTCTCCTCCACCCTCCTGCTGCTCCCTGACCCAGGCAGGTGCAGAGGGGGAGAGGCCTTTGCAGCTCCGTCGCTGCCTTTTGGCACCAGAGTCTCTGCCAGAATCAAAGAGCTTTTCAAAGAAAACCCTAAACTCCTTTAATCGCCAGCTAGAGCTCCTCCCGCACAGATCTAAGGGCCATGAGCTCAGTGTTTTCATTGCCCTGGGCAGATTTATGAGCTTATTCTTCAAGGAAGGGAGGGAGAGAGGGGAGGCTGTGCATATTACTTAGCCTGGGGGGCGGGCAGGGAGGAGAAGGGGGAGGATGGAGGATGGCGTTTGCAGTAGAAGTGCACGACATTGCAAGAAGCCAGGCTCTGCCACGGCCGGTGCTCTCAGGCACGGTGGAGAGGCAAAGGGGGATTGGATGTGAGTGAGGCCCAGCCTGCTGCGGCCGAAGTCCAGAGCAAGTGGTGGGTGAGCTGCAGCTCCCTCCGACCCAGGCTGGCATGGGAGCATGAGGACACAGTGTGCCTGCTGCCACGCAGCTTCGCTCTCTCCAGCAGATGGGACCAAGAATGAGGCATCCCTCAAAGCGCGAGCACGAGGGACTGGTCTCCTTCAGCCCCAGCCGAGCTGTCCTGGTGAAAACACATAAATGGAAAGTTTTATAAAAAAAGCCATCGTGAAGTGAAAACAACTGTCCCTTGCAGTTTGCAGCATGAAGAAGGGTGGAGGCTTGCTGGCAGTTACACGCTGCTCTCCACCCCGGAGCACAGCCTCATCCCTGCGCACGTTTGCTCCAACCACTCCACTGCGCTGCCTTCCCCACCATGCTCCTCACCCTACACCTGCTCCCTTCCTGCCAGGGAATGCAGCGCTCGCTGCCAGCTGCGCAGCAAGTGCAGGAAAGGTCTGGCTGCTCCCTCTCCACAGAGAGACCTGGGTACCAGCGGTCAGCTTTGGGATGGGGCAGGTCCTGTGTCTCACCTCCTGCAGCCCTGCTCACACAGTGCTCCACCAAGAAGCAGACATCCAGTGCCCCGACACCCTGCTGCCAGCCCTGCAAAGGATGCCTCTCTCCTGCTGATCTGAAATCCTGGGAAGGTCTCAGCCATGACCTGTGGTAGTGAAGCTGCCGCCCTGTGCATCATCACCGCCTGTTGCAGCTGGAAGCATTTGAGGGCTGCAAACCTTGTTTGTGGACCAGCTGCTCTCCAGAGAGCATCCTGTGAATCCCAACAGGCCCCGCTCTGGGACAGCAGTAAACAGAACACTGCCGGACCCAAAGCGTTTTGAGCTCCTGATACCAAGAGGTGAAATGGAGCAGGACTTAGGGCAGAGATGTTACGAGGGCTGGGATATTGTGAGGCAGGAGGAGATAGCAGGAGCTGTCCTGAACCTCCTTGGAAATTCAGACACTTGAACATTTCCTTTCCCTTGAATCCAGAACAATGAGCCAACATGTCAATATTTAGTACAGAAAAATAAAAAAAATCAATATATTGTGTTTTAGAAACGTGAAGATGCTCTGCTTTGGTGGTTTTGGAGCCCTGCAACGTGAGTATTAAATCACCTATGGGTAAACATAATGCTAGCAGGTGAAAACACATAAATGGAAAGTTTTATAAAAAAAGCCATTGTGAAGTGAAAACAATGAAATAATCTCTCCCGATTCAAGTTGTTAATACATTTCCCTCATTCACAGTCCCATGAACCCTGATCCATTTTCATAAAGTTTTTCCTCTTCAGCAGCTCTAGGACTGACCTCACTATAAATGGTCTTGCAGTTCTGGCTCTGCTCTGAGCACCCTCCGCGTCCCTGGGACATCAGCCAGAGCCAGTGCTGGACCAGCAGCTACCGCTGATACCTCGGACTCAGGCAGATCTTAGTTTGGCCCAGCCTACTTGGGTGTCCCAAAGTGTTAGTGTTCTTCATTGCTGGGAGACTCTCCCCTGTGGGCTCTCCAGTGCAACATGCCAGCAAAAAGCCACTGTCAGCCACAGGAGATCCTGAGGTGGTAACTGGGGTGCTGGGAACCCAGACAACCTGACCTTAAAACCCCCTCGAAATCCTGCTGGCAAGGGTGCAATAAGGTGCCTGTGTCCTTGTGGAGTGCCCATATGGAGCCAACAGGCTCTGTGGATGGTCTTTGTAGGGCCCCTTTGGAGGAAACCAAATCCCTGATGGTGGGATTATAGCTGATAATTTGAGTGGGGCAAAAAAGTGCCTCAAAGCTGTTAAATTGTGAACACAAACCCATGAACCTACTGCAGAGTGTGTGTCAGAGCCCAGCTCTTCTAACGCCTTTCACCAGCCCTATCTTCCACATCCAAGACCCCGAGCTCATAAATGTTTCCCTTTGCTCCTGCTACGGCTGCCATTCTCCCAGGCTTGCTGTGTTTCCGAGGACAAGACTGTGGCCATACCGGGCAGGAGTGGCATTTCCCATTAGTCTTCCACCAGGGAAGAAGATCAAGCAGAGAGCCATCCCTTAGTGCATCAGTCTGGCCACCAAGAGCTGGGGTGGCTGTGGAAATCCTGTGCTCTATCGTGGCTTGAGAAGTGGAAGGGACTGGAAGCTCTGCACCTTTGTGGCATGTTTGATGGGTCCTGAGGCAATGTTGGGGCTCCAGGGGTGCCCATGTGTCCTGGTTTCACAGGGACAGACTCCTGTGACTCCATGCTCTCCAGGCTGTTAGCAGTTGGGAGTCAGCCAGTGCAGTTGTCCCGAGCTGGTACAGGTGGATCCCAGACCAGACCATAAACATCACACTCAGTGTAAAGAGAGAATTTTTCTGAGGATGGGAGGTGGGGGTGGTCCAGTCCAGCCAGGTCTGGTCTGATCTGATCCTGTCCTGGCCTCTTCTCCTCTCCTGCTTGGGTTCCTCCTAATCATCCTCCTCCTCCTCCCCATCCCTGGGAGGGCTCACTTACTGTTCCGCTCCCAAGGACCACCTTCCTGTTTAGTGTGAGTATAATTCTGGGCACTTTGTATCACCATTGGTTTTAGTTTGGCTGATCATTAAATCTATTTTCATTTCAAGCCTCTTCTCCTCTGGGGAGGGGTCGTCAGTGACAGAGCAACTTCTGTAGTTTAGCCCTGGATACAGGATAAATGTAGACACTGTGTCATGAGGAAGAGTCCGTGGATGAGCCCTGACACTGGGCACTGCAGGGTGGTGACTCACTGCTCTTCCCAAAATTACCTGGGGCAAGAGATGCCGCCCCAGAAGGATTTAATTTACACCTTGCGTTGGCATTTTGAGCTCTCCGTGTTTTTGGCTGCTCCCTCTGTCTCCCCAGGGTGTGTGAGTGTCCCCTAAAGACCCAAGGGCACACAGAAGTCCCTGCCAGTCCTGCAGGAGATCCTGCCTCCTTGTCAGCCCCCTGCAAACCCAGCCACCCCTTCAACCCCAATGCCCCTGCCCACAGCTGCAGTGCCTTACTGGTCAGCCACCAGTCCCTCTACTGGTGCTCTGGATCCTCTGGCAGCATTAGGGGGGCTGTGGTGGGGCTGGCCTCCTTTTTCCCCAGGTGGGGGCTGTGGGGGGGCGGCC
>NW_010431088.1:0-3303 GCF_000710305.1 Buceros rhinoceros silvestris | reverse complement strand
CATGAGGGGGGGTGGGGTGGGGCTGGCCTCCTTTTTCCCAAGGTGGGGGCTGTGGAGGGGCAGACTCTGGGGCAGACAGGGAGGGTTTTCGGGGCTGCCTTCACCATTGCAGCTTGTCTTGCTCCAGGCATCAGCTGTGGCTCTGTAGTCAGCCTTCAAGCCCTGCTGCCTCACCTCAGCATTAGGTGACCAGGAAAGCATCTGCCTGGCTTCATATCAGAGCATCCCTCCCTCCTGCGGATCCCTATCACAGCTCCATGTGGCACCTGATCCCAGAGTGCAGCTCAGAGGACAGCGTGGGTGGTGTGGGGCCCCCAGATTCCCAGTGGGCTGCTAAATTCCAGGCAATAACTCAAAATGTCTCTGCAAGGTGAGAGCAGCCCTGAGAGTTCCTGATTATCTTCACCTCAATAGAAGCAGCAAGGGGAATGAGAAGCTTTCTGTCTGGGCAGCCTCCTGAGGTGCCTGGTGATACCTGGGAGCAGCCCGAGGCTCTGCTGCTCTTTTTTCCTCCAAACCCTGCTGTGACAGCAACAGCCCATCAACCTCATCACCTGTCTTGTGTCCCAGGTCTCTGCTCGTTTTCCAGGACGAAGCAGTAGCAATGAGCTGTGCTGTGGCTGCCTGGCTTTGCTGCCAGGTGTGTATGGGCCTGGGACAAGAACACAGCAGTCACCAAAACTTCTGGGGATAGGGCACAGAGCAGAGGCAGAACCTGACCCCTTCACAGTGCTGTGGGGACCTGAGACTCCGGGGAAGTGGGGGATGGTTCCTCCAGCTGAGCTTTGAACCATGGTGCTACTGATCTCTGTTATCATACAGGTTTGTGTCCTTCATCCGTATCACCTCCACTGCAGTGTTGCTGTTACCCTGTGAGCTCCTCTCTCCTACATCGCAGCCTCCCCGCTCCACCTGTCTCCAGGGCAAGTAGGAGACAGACTGACAGACTGATCAGTCTTCACAAGAGAAGGAGAAATGGAGGGATGTTATTGCTGTCTTGAACTGCTGACTGGGAGGGTGAAGAGAAGACAGAGCTAAACTCTTCTTGGACTTGTGCAAGGGGAGGATGGGCAGTAACAGGCACAAGCGGGAACATGGGAAAGGGCAATTAGATATTAAGAAGAACATTTTCCATGAGGATGGTCAAAAATGGGGAAAGGGTGAGGGAATCTTAGAGATACTCAAAACTCCACTGGACAAGGTCCTGAGCAGCCTTGCAATCAGGACCTGTTTCTGAGCAGGAGTGTGGATCAGGGACCTCCAGAGGTGTCTTCCTGCCTAGGTATTTTATGACTCTGGGCAAGCCTTCCTGTTCCTCCCTGCGCCCCCTCAGTCCAGGCTGGGGATGAGGCACTGCAAGATGTGTGATTTCCAACCCACAGGTACGTAGGTTGGCCAGGCCTTGTGTGCGCTGTCTGCCCAGATGACCTGAACACATGACCATGACACTGCTGCTGTCACCTTGCCATCTGCGGGTGCGTTCCACTGAGGGTATCATCTGCTGAGTCCAGGCACTCCATTTTCTCCTTCCTGCCAGCACAGGCTGATGTGTCCCTGGGAGGGACCTGACAGGCACCATCAGCTTGGTGTAATTTTTTTTTTGGTGAAACAGAAGCAGCCTCAGCAAACTGAGAGCATCCCTTCACCCACCAGCATTGCTGCCAGTCCCCCTTGCTGTATTTTTTTTTTTGGTGAAACAGAAGCAGCCTCAGCACGCGGAGAGAACCCCTCCCCCCACCAGCATTGCTGCCAGTCCCCCTTGCCAGGGGCTGGTAGTCAGAGGCAGGGGGCAGAAGGGGGTCACAATGCCATCCTGGGGCAGAGAGCTGCTGCCCCCCAACCACAGCCCTGTTCTCTGTGCTCACCCAGTGGGTGATGAGCATGGGGACAGCCGAGGACTGAACTTCCCCAGCCCATGTGATGTGGCACTTCCATAGCCCAGTGATTCTGAGGTGGGATTGCTCTACCAGGTGAGATGCAGGGTTTGCAGCAGTGCCAGGGGTCGATGCTAAGCCAGGGTCTTAAGTACCAACCAACTCTTCGCAAGGAAGAGCTCCAGCCCATCTCTGTGGCCAGCCCTGAAAGCAACTCTCCTGCATATGGTGCTGGTCATGGAAGACCAAGATGTGGTATTTGACACACTGCTGTCAGGACTGACTGGTTTATCAGCTAAAGATTGAACCTGCTGTCTGAATAGCCTGGCTCTTTGGGGTTGAGAGATGAATAGAAGAAGGAGTGCTGACCTTTAGTGTCTCATGGCTGGACTCTAAGAAAAGCTCTTTGCCAGCCCATGTATGATGACTGGATGGTCTGTGGTGCTCCAGAGAAACAGGCTGTTAGAGCCAGCCTGAGCTGTGATTGAGCTCAGGCTGCCTGCAGGACCAATGCAGGGACCTGCCACCCGGCATGGACAACCCCCAGATGAGCTGGGCCCTCTCCAGGGCTACCAACATGACACCATCCTGTCTAAGTGCCTGCTGGAGAGGCACCCCTGGGAAGAGGTGACTTGCTTCTCTCCCGTGTCCCTGATCACAGCAGCAAGCTCACCAGTGATGCCTCCACTGGAAAAAAAGCTCGGGTTTGGCTGGGATCAGGTTCAGGTTCAGGGAGGTGAGAGAGTGAGCAAGGACAAGGTTCTTGGAGAGACAGGCATGGCAGAGGCAAGCTCATTAGTGGTGGGGCAGTGTCTAATGGGGGATTATTAGGAAGAACCTTTATTTTGCACCTGAGGGAGTCCTGCTCTTTCCAGAAAGGAGTGAAGTACCAGGAACTTGCTTAGGAGACAGGGTATGGAGCAAAGGAGCTGCAAAGTGTTGGGAGCAGCTGCCTGTCAGCTCCATGCTCCTCTTTGCCATCACGGGGCTTGCTTTTCAGCACTTGCAGCTCTCCAAAAGAATCGGGTCGCTTTTTGGACATATCTGACTGTGGATTTAAAGCCTGCGTTTCCCTGAAGCACTTAGGTCTCTCTCGAATGTCTGTACTTCCGACTGAACTTATGCTGATTTGCTTTGAGAAACCAGCCCATGCACACCTTATGTGAGAAATTAACCTTACATGACTTGCTCAAGGTAGCCCAAGAAGGTAGTGACAGAAGTGGGAAGAAAACCCAGCTCTCCAGTCCTCCTCCAGTAACTCCCAGTTCATCCCGCTTTCCTACTTCCGTTCACCAGCAGCGTTTAACAGACAGGCAGAAAATCTGCTGCTTTTTCCCCAAATAGGTACAGCCCTAAGGAGAGGAGGGAAACTCCGGACCCTCCAACACCTCCAACGGCTCGACTCCGTGGGTTTTGGCCTCGGGGGGTC
>NW_010431087.1:12539-21805 GCF_000710305.1 Buceros rhinoceros silvestris | reverse complement strand
ATCCGGTTCCAGCACGTTGGACCCAGGACACCTTATCATTCTGCTTCCCCTGAAGAAAATTGATCCCAACTTCTTCTGTAGAGATTTTGGGAGCTACTACCGTATGATGTATGATGTTAAGCAGCTTTTGTTAAAAAGGCTCTTGTTTTAAAAGCATTTTGCACATGATATTTGAAACCTAGAATAATTCAACTTCAAACTGATCTCTTGAGGTTCCCATGCTCAAACTAGGGCCAAATTTGAAGTTTGATTGGGTTGCTCAAAGCCTTGTTCGGTTGAGTGTTTAGTACCTCTGAGGATGGAGACTCTCTGGGTCCTGTCCCAGGACTGAACCACCGCTAAGGTGAGATTTGTTTCCTGATACCTGATGGGAACTTGCCACGTTCCAGTTTGCATCTGCCATTTCTGTGCTGTCACTGAAGATATCTGGGAAGAGCACTTTTCTGCTCTAAAACGCCTCTAAACCTCTCATTTGTTAGGAGGTGCCTGAAGTTTTGTGTGTGAAATAATCATTGTGCACATTTGAAAGAAGTAGTCTCAGTTTATTCACGTCTTGCACAACTACTGACAAATAAGTACTAGTGGCAGCCTGTTTTTAGCCTTCAATCATTTATGCTTGGAGAAGCAGAACTGTTCTCCAGTATTTCTGAGTTTCCTTGAAGAAGCAAACTAATTTTCTGTGGTTAAGTTCCTATAAAATAAATGTATTCTCTAGCGCCCTGGCGGTGAATTCACTGTTGATTGCAAAGCACTCATTTGTCAGGGTTAATGCAGAACTGCCTGGATTGAACAGTTGTGATCAGCTCAGAGAAGCAAACGTAGGAAATCCTGCTTTTCAACCCAAGACTCTTTAAGACTTTTCTCCAAAGCCAGCCTCTCTTTGAGTCTTGGTCCTTTTGGAACACCAACTTGGGGCACCTAGAAATGCAGACACCAAAAGCCATTAATGGCTTTTCAATATAGCATCTTCTCTTGTGCCACATTTTTTCTCAGTAAATGATGTCACCTACCTGTCATCTAACATAATTTACTAAAATCTATTCTTGAAAAATGTAATTTTAGTCTTTCTGATGAGCTCAGTTTCTTTCATATTATGATTCAGAAAAATTATGCTGTGAGATTTTCAGAAATGACTTTTGATGTTAGGCACCTGTGTGCTAATTTGAGCCACCTTTATGCTCAATGTGAAACCAAAACTGTTCATTTGTTGGAGAATAAGCAACTGAAAATACTGCTACATTTTAATAGAATATATAACTGTGGTTGTCTGGAAAGATTATGTATTAACAAGTTAAAATATTTTGGTTGGGTAACTGTGAATTTAGAAAAGCTATTTTTCAGCTAATAAACTGAAAAGCTGATCAGTTACAGAATAGTAGTCAAAATAGCCTAAAGAGACCCATTTCTAAAATTTTATGAGTATGGTCCTTGGTGAATAGTTTGACTGGCTTTCAGGCAGTTGTTACCTCCGGTCTTGGTGCAGAAAGCAGTTGCAAGAAAGAAGAGCATGCAGGGGTGCTGTGTGCTGCTAACGGAGCCTGGTCTGAAGAGGGCTGCTCAGCCCCAGGGCGATGCTGAGAACCTGGCTTACAGCAAAGTTTGCAGAAACAGAGAGGGCTCAGCATCTGGAATTGTCATCAGGCATTGGAGCGGGGGGGGAAACAAGGTAACGGCCTTCCTCTTTGCCAGTGTGGTCTTGAGGCATGGATCTTCTGGATCAAAGAGCAGAAAAGACCCCAAGCTTCATCTTCACCGCGCCCCGGCTGTGTTCTTCTAACCAAGTAGGGAAGCTGGGAAAGTGGGGAACTGGAATCACTGCTGGTGAGTTGGTGGGGAGGGAAAGGATCAGCGGCCGCGTGGCCCACTGAGTATGCAGAAGCTGGGATGGTGAAGGGAGAGGCCTTGGTCCTGCTGACCTGCCCGCGCCAGCCTGCTCCTGCTTCTCAAGCCCTTCTGTCCAGCCCATCACAGCTACCAGGGAAGCAAACCACAGCAAAGACGAGACAGTAGAGGTTGCTTGTGTCAGAGACTGTAGAGCCAGAGCAGGACATCTGCAGAGGCCTGCTCAATAAAGGCACTGACTGGCTTTCTGCAGTCAATAGGGAAAGCCCTTCTCACAGGGGATTCAGCTGTTTGAAGAGCACAGCATCCCAGAGGAATGGGGGAATCAGGTGCTAAACCTTCCCTTGTGTTCCCAGCGTAAAGGGAAAAACATGTTTGGGTTGACCTGACACCAGCCCATCTGCCCAACTCGCATGAAAACCACTTCACCTCTAGCTTGTCCTCATGAATAACGGAAGGTTGCGTTTACCAAGTGAAGTAATTGGCCCCTCCAGCCTGCTATTCATTACTCCAATTAACAATCAGTTGCCTGAAAAATGGGCCAATCTGTTTTTTGGGGAGCCGCATAGAAAATCCACAAGGCCAGCCAATTAGCATACCAACCCTCGCTGTCTAGGGAATTTAATTTAGTTATTTAGTTGATCTAAGTACCAAAATACTGTTGTTTTGTTATGGAGCATATAATGTTTGTCAAATGACTGAAATCCCCTGAGGCCCATATGCTGCTGATATTCTCCGCGTCTTTCTGAGCTGGCAGAGGCAATAAGGCAAAACCGTTTTGTCCTGCACATGGCCCCTGTATTTTCCTTGCACGATGCGGCAGCTGGATGGAGGCAGAACAAACCTTCGCCACCCGCGGTGGGCGGGATGGCTTCCCTCAAAAATAGTTGCACACTTGAGCAAGCCCATTGTCTGCCCAGAAAGCATTTCAACTGCCTCTTACCAGGCAGCGTGGAGTACAAAAAGTATGCAGAGCCAGTGTTCAGACAACCTGTCTGCACAGTGTATTGTGTAGGGGCAATTAGTTTGCAAATTGCCCATTTGCACATCCGTGCATGAATTAATTACATTGCTCCCATAGGATTTATTATTATCATTACTGCTAAGGAAGGACCATGAATAAATGAGGTAATTTGGAGAAATGCCTTTCTCCCCACACGCACCCCATGCAGTTCTCTCCTCTTGGAGGCGACAGGCAATGGGTGGGATTCCTGGGAGGAAAAGAGTGGTTCCCAGGGATGTTGCCTCTGTGTGTTTCTAAGCCTCTGGGCTGATGCTGGTGTAATGATGGCATGTGTAGTGCAAATTTTTTTGCTCATTTAATGGCTTTTTTTTTCTTCTGGTGAGAGGAAATACATGCTGCCCTTGCTGGTGCACATGCTGTGTGCTTGGAATCATGACCCCGGTCCTGTAACTGAGCTGCTCCTTCATTTCTGGAGAAATCCCGTGTTGGTATTCCACAGCCAAAAAAGTGCCAGAGACACCGATATATTCAGCCTGATTTAATGATGTCAGTTTTATTCTGGAATTTGCTGGAGCTGGTGGGGAGTTATGTTGGAAGGAAGGGAGTCTAGCTGAACGGACAGTCCTGCTCAATGATTACACCACGCTTAGTTCTCCTGCTCAAAAATCCAAACCGCAAATCACTGCTACCTAATTAACAGGAAAAAATACAGATGAGATGTGGCTCTATCTATCATACTTGGGCATTTTGGTCAGACGTTTCAATTAATCTGTACATGCCAAAAAAAGAGTTTGTGCTCTTACCACCTTTCACAATCTCTTCAGGTGTCTAAGGGTTCAGTTATCCCGCTTTGAACCTGCTGATGCTTCTCCACCCTCACAAGGAAGGAGAAGGGCCCTTCCTAAGCTGGGTTTTCGCTCAGCTGCTTTTCCTCGTGCCTTGCAGACCCTAATATAACTATTCAGCTCCAGCTATATCATTACCTTCTCGACCACAGGATTTCAGCCAGATGTCCAGGCCCTTAGCAGTCCAGAGGCTACTGCCAGGGCTGTGAAAAGTTATAGGAAAGCAAGTTGTGATCAGGAGGCACGAATGTACTACATGGACAAGTGCATTTCTGCTGGGAAATCTCAGAGGGTGATGTTGTAGGTGCTCTGTAGGACTACCTACCTTCAAGTAGTTGATCAGGATAAAGAAAGAAAACAGACTGCTCTGCAAATATCTTTGACAGCTGTAAAGGCTTTTAAAAATACTGTAATAACAAGAATTTGCTCTTGCATTATTTGGTGTAGTGGTTGACTTTAATTAAGATATGTGCATTTGCACAAGGTCAGCCGCTTCATTCCTGTCCAACCTGGCTTGTTCTCTGACACGTAACTCGGTTCTGGCACATTTTCCTTTGCTGCGTTCCTTTGTTGCATGTTTATTACAAGAAAAAGACATTTAAGAGCCCACAGGTACAGTTTTTCTGGTATACTCTGATTTTCTGGGATGCTGTGAGCCTGCAGTGTTCATAGCTTGCAGTGGGAGTTGGATAAAGCACATGCGAAAATCAGACCCATGTCACAGACCTGTGTACCTGGTCTGTAGTCAGCAGCAAAGCTTCCCGGGTTACCTGGCGTTTTCCCCAACAGCTGGTATCTTGCTGAGTGGGGCCAGCGAGGATTGACCAAGGCAGTATGATTCTCACGCGGCTTTTGCAGTTTTGTAGGACTATTTTTTTTTTTACTAGGCTATTTGAAAGGCAAAATGCAAGGACGTTTCCTTTCCAGTTACAGAATTTGTGAAGGCAAAAGAAGTTGCATCTTTCCTGACCTCTTCCAGAAATTCAACAAGTATTTTCTTGCGCACTGATCAGGTGAGGTACCTATGGCAAATCCCCCTCTACATCTCTGTCACTCAGGGGGCCCAGGAGCAACAAAATAACAACAAAACAAAACAAAAGAAGAAAAATCTACGTCTGCCTCATATCTTTATGCCCAAGTTTCTGATAATGTCTTTTCTGAGGGTGAATAATTTTACTGTACCACACATTCACCCAATAGCAGGTGTGGACAGCCAAGTTCATAAGTGGCACAGAAAAGAACAGCTCATTTTTTTTGGCTGTTGAAAATAACATTAGAGAATCCATGATGAAAAATGTGTTCCTTCTTTCTTACCCAAATTCACCTCACATCAGAAAGAGAATGTGTTCCAACCAAGGCATTTTATTCAACCTTTTCTTCAGCTGTTTTAGGTACCATCCCAAAGGACTGTCTCCAGTCACCGTTTTTTCTGTGGAGATACTTGCATTTGGCTGTAGCTTTTTAGACACCGATAATGTATTTCTGCAAATGGTTAAATTTCTCTGCGTAACTGACCTGATCCTGTGCTGTTTAGTGCTCATTTTTGAATCCTCTGCAAATGTGATGAAAACCCAGTAACATTTAATGTTTCTTTGCAGCCCGGTGGTTAACCAAACTCTACTGGGCTGAGAAAAGGCTGCTGTTGATTTGAGAATTAAGCAGTTAAATAAGCATAGCCAATATTGTATAACACTCATTTATTTTTAAACCAGAATGAAATAAAATTTCTTTGAGAAGCCGTAGTATTATTTTATCAACATGCTTACATTCTTTGAGCCAACTTCCAAGCTGACGGAAAAGGATCATTTGTCTTTTCTGAACTATAAAAAGCAGGACTTCCTTAGTGCTGTGTTAGCTCTCCCAAATTCTTCTCAAATTATGTTGTCTATCAGTGTTGGAGAATTTCCCCTTGGAAGGTTAAGGAGCTGGTAGTTTCCTGCAGCTATCACCAAAACAAGTGACCACTGCTTCTTTCCTTGTTTAAAAAGGCAATATTTTATTGACTAAAGGAAAATTATTCTGAACCAGCAATGGCAGCTTAACAAGCAGCATGTCGTAGGAAAGCCATCGAATGAGCAGGAGATATGTTTGCTCTTGGTAAATGTAGAGACTTCCTTCTTACTTTGACTCTATTAGTGAAAGTCTTTTTCAATGCTGTCTTTATATTCCTGTATCGGTCCTTGCCATTTCTTGCCTGCCAGTGGTTAACCATCGGTGCCACAATTTCATTGGAGCTACTGCAGTTTGAATCAATTCATGATGTGATCCTGTGTCTCATCGCATTGATGGCCCTAAGATTTGAGGAGCTCAGGTTGTGCATGGGGTAATGAATAACCAGCACCCAGCTTTTCTGGTGGAGGCCACCACTCTTTGGTCATAATTGTGGTCCAAATGCTTTGAGGAATGGGTAATTGCTGTATTTTATTAAAGACATGGAACTGAAATAGTAATCGGATAAAAAGATCACTTATTGTCAAATGATTATGGAGCTGCATTATGTGATTTTATATCCTTTCCTTCAAAATCTCTGCATTTCAAACCAGCTTGTGGGTTTACTCTGTGCCGTTAAAACTTTGGTATTACACAGGAGTATATTTCACATGGCAAATTCTGTGGAATATGGATTGTGTTATCAGAAAATAAACAAAAATTTCTCAAGTTGGCCCTGGCTCTGCTGGCGGTAATCGTGAAATCGTTTGTCCTTAAGCTACAGCTGCAGATTGGATTCTTAAAAACTGAACAGGGAAAAATGCTTTTAGAGTGATTTCTTTACAATAAAAACATGGTAGTCTGAAAGCTAACTCATAATCTCTGTGAGTCCACTTCACATGAAGCAGGAGAGCAACCAAATTCCTAGCTAATGTAAGTCGGCATAGTCTTGCTAGCTGACAAAGCTGGGTCCGTCCACATCAGCTGAGGATCCAGCCGCAGGACTTGGAAAGAATCATCATCTTGCTGGCAAAACCAGAGGAAAGACTATAACAGGATTTCGTGAGGGCCAATAATATTAGAGAGCAAATAAGAGGGGCTGGGGACCAAATAGGATGTCTGTTTCATTTGTCATTTATTGAAATCTTGCTTTATTTGAACATGCACCAATGTAGGCAAGTTGACTTGTAGAGCTGCTCAGGGTTGTTAACCTTTTTTAATACTGTTTATTATTTATCCCTGTAGTGGAGTTAGACTCACGAACAGTACATCTTTAATAATAAAACTCACGGGTTAATCTCTTTTAGGGGGCTGCATGGCATTACTAGCTATAATCTAACCCTTCCAGGTTATTGTAGACGTACTTAGGAGCATAAAACCTTCTTTGGGAAAATTAGGTATTTTCTTAGTATGCATGCTAATAGCTTTTCACTGGATATTACCAAATTTCCATGAATATCTGTTTGATTTTCAGTGGCAAGTTGCAGTTTGCCCAGTCTATGAAATAAGATATTAAGAATTGTCCCTAATGAGTTGTCCTCTAGCTATCTGAGTTATACAGGTGAGATACTCCCCAGTGAACTGATGGAAAATGAAAGGAGTTTGCCTTTGGACTGTAGGGTGTGTGTGGGGAAGAAAATGCTGAAGCAGATGAGCCCCTGCGGCTTGTGGAGCCATTTCAGGACAGTGGCCTGGTAGCTGAAGCATCCACCCGTCTCCATTCCTTGCTCTGCCTGCTGCACCTCATTGCCGCATGTCCTGGAAAAATGTGCAGTCACTTGGGCTGACCACTGACCAGCGGCTTAGAAGGTGTTTAAGATTTGCAGGGTTGCAGATAGACATCTAAAGTCTGAGCCCTAGGCCGCTAAAGTCTGTGTTGGATCTGGAGTTTAACTTCTGTGTTTCAGCTCCTTTGGAGAAAATAACGCTCCATTTCTCTGCCCTTGTACATCTAGATTTAGCAGACTCTCCGGGAAAGGGACATTCTCTTGCTTTGCTTGTCTTGCTAATAATAAATGACCACAGTAAGGACACTGGAGCAACTGTGACAAAAGGAGCTGTGATTGCATCGCTAGCAACAGCAAGCATCTCCTGCTGAGGAGGTGAGCCCTCATTGTGCTACAGATTCCTTACTGATCTTGTCCCCGTCCGGGACACTCAGGAATGCATGGGCAGCAGGGCTGTCTGGGTGGTGGGTGCCTGGGCACCTGTCCTTCACCTTAAGAGGCAGGTGCTGACCAGTGCCAGCTACCTCATGCTCATTGCAAGGTTGGTCAGGGAAATCAGGTCACAGCAGACATGGGTTGCAGCTTTGCCATCTGCAGATAAGTTTGCAAGAGTCTAACGTGCCGGGTCAGCAGCAGTTGTCCAAGGTGCTGGGAGTGCTGGAGACTCTCATCCCTCCTGGGTTATGAAGGACAGGGAGGACTCTGCTGGAAGATGATCTCTCCAGTCCAGTCTGCAGAGCCTCACCTGCACCCAGCTACAGCTGCAAACCAGTGGTGGTCATTGTGCTCCCCAGATACAGTATTGCTGGAATATTTGTATTTCTAGAACAGTTGTGGAGACGAGATGCGATTATGTGCCAAACTCTGAAACACAGTAAATGGAACACACTGGTGTGTCCCCATTTCCCACCATGGCTTGAGCATGGCCATGGAGGAGAAACAAGGTGTAAGATGATACAGTGTGTAGTACTGTGAGCTCTGATGGCTGTGTTGTGCAAAACAGTCTGCTCCAAGGTACAAGTACACAGGACAGGACCTCCATGTCCTAGAGAGCTGAGTAGTCCAGGGGCTCACGGAGAGCTCATGACCAAGCTCAAAATCAAATTGAAGCCTCTCAAGTGCTTGAGACAAATTGCCTCCACCTTCCCTTTCTAACTAGCTCATCTCAAGTCCTGTGTGCCATCTGGCTTGGGTGGACACCCAGCACTGGAGAATCATGGAATCACAGAATCATAGAATGCTTTGGGTGGAAGAGACCTTCAAAGGTGTCTAGTCCAACCCTCCCTGCAGTGAGCAGATTCATCTTCAACTTAATCAGGCTGCCCAGAGCCCCGTCCAACCTGACCATGAATGTTTCCGGGGATGGAACATCTACCACCTCTCTGGGAAATCTGTGCCAGTGTTTTGCCACCGTTACTGTAAAAAATTTCTTCCTCATATCTAATCTAAATCTCCCCTCTTTGAGTTTAAAACCATCGCCCCTTGTCCTGTTGCAACGGGCCTTGCTAAAAACCCCAGAAATCCCAGGGTGGTCTGTGATGCTCTTGCCAGCTAGTTTTGCTTTGGTGTTAATTCATTGCTTTTACTTTTCAGAGAGTCATTCAGTGGGGGTTGGCTCGAACTGAAGTGCCATCACATGCTTTGCACCTCAGGAGAGGAAGTATAATTAGCCATCTACCTCTTAAAAGCACGATGCATCTTTGAATAATCAGGGAAAGTCGCCAAAAGGGTTAAACACTTTATTTAGATGGCTTTGTTTGTTATGTGTGTGCTTTGCTTGTTCTGAGAATTAACGGAAGATAAGCTAAAAGTTCATTTATAAGAGTATTAAAGGATAATTATGATGGAGTAAATGCAGTGGGTCAAAAGGCATTATGATGAACAGAATCGTAATATAGGGCTTGGGAAAATAAGCTAAAATGTACGATGCCTAACATCACTCACTGAATGCCAGGGAAA
>NW_010431087.1:4497-12444 GCF_000710305.1 Buceros rhinoceros silvestris | reverse complement strand
AAGAGTACTTCCGTTTTCTTTCTGCTTCTTCATTCTCAGTCTAAATTAAAGTTGCGTCCATCAGCATTCTTCGTGCACAAACACACAATGATAATCAATTGCAGTAACTTAAATTAAACTTTTGCGAAGACATAAATATGTGACCTTTTAATATCAACAAAATGATAAAAAAGATTTGGTAGGAAATCTGCTTCAATCAGATTAGAGGAGAAGTGGGTAAAGCTGATTACAAGCCCGCTAAACACAGTATTTGGGCAGTATTTGTTCAGAAACAATAGCGTTAATTCTACTTTAACAAGTATTATCTGAAAAATCAATAATTAATGGGAACCCATTATCAACTTGTAATTTAGCACAGAGATTAAGCTGGGGGAGAAGTGAAAGTGAGTGGGCAGCCTGCTTTTACTTGACCTGTTAGAGGTTGATGGATTATTGAGTGACAGCAGGTTTCAAATTTTTTTAAAGGAGAGGTGGTAGAAGTAAGTCAATTTGGACCTCTTACTGTTTGGCACCACCTTGCCCTCCTGCTTTCTCACACTTTGCAGAAGAGTCGTCTCATGCAGCCACATTAATGCAGCCCTGGGGATGACATCTTTGGAGGCACTTCATCTGGGATGAGGGGAGACATCACCCCCGAAGCCACGGAGTGCATGGAGAGGAGGAACAGAGGCAATCAGAAGGGTGCTATTTGCAGAGGGAAACGGATGCGGTCACACCACCTTGGCTTAGCTTCCTAAGGGGGCATCCCCGTCCTTAACATCCTTCTGCGCATCCGAGCTTGCCAAAGTGCCCTCTACCACGTTTTCTTCTTGACTGACCGGCCTTGTAGTGACATGTGTGAATGCATGTGAACAGCCAGATTTTCTCCAGCTGGCTCCGCCCTTCCCCCCACCATATCAGCTCTATTTGGAGAAACAACCTTATTTGTCCTCTGTGCTGTGTTGGGACTCAGATGTCATGTATGCATGTGTGAGTCAGAAGTGGTGTGTGCGCGACTTGTAGCTTGAGTAGGTCATTGCAACAGATGCCGCGCAGATAATGGTTTTGTGAAGACAACATACTTCTAGAGGATACAGATGTTCTGATCAAGGATCTGTGTGTATGTGCATGTGTCTCTCTGTGTGTTTGCCAAGGCCGGAGCAGGCTTTTACAGGAGCAGCATCACTGTTTGCTAAATTTCAGGAGGACAGCAGTGAGCTACCATTTTCACCTCACTGCTGGCCTGTCCGTCTTCTCCTCCTGGGCAGAGTCTCTTTTTGCACAGAGCTGAGTTACCTCTCTGGTTTGGGCGGAGCAGGCTGCGGTTTGTGGACTGTAGTGGTTTACCAGAATAAAGGAGTAAAAGGACATGAGCTGGGGACACTGGAAAGCAAGTAAGCCAGTGCTAGAGGGCTTGTCGAGCCGCCAGTGCAGCTGGACATGGCTGTGTAGGGACGTTCTTTGGCTCTGTGTGGGATGTTCTTTGCCTTGCTCAAAAGCAGTGGTCAAAAATGAGATCCAGGAGGCCCCTGCTGAGACAAGCAGTGGTCTGTGGAGAGGCAAGCGTGCAGGGACATCCCACCTTGTTTGAGCAGAGCTGTGGGCAGAGCTGGCAACAGTGATGTCTTGGGCTGGCCTCACATTTCCTGCCAAACCTTTCCTCTCGAGTGGTACAGGTGGAAGACACCACAACAGGATGAGAAACCCAAGAGCTGTACTTGTCTCTCTGCTTCCACTGACCATGTTCTCCGTCTTTGAGTTACAGTGACAGTTGGTTTGGTCCTTACAGGGTGACTGAAAGGCTAGATGTAGGCTGGCCCTGGGGCATGGCATGCAGCCCGGGTGCTGTTGGGGGCTTCCTCTCAGTCAGCAAGGCAGGATGCTCCCAGTGAAGGGAACAGATTGAAGGCAGATTGTGTGGGTGAAGCAGCACCATGCTCACAGCTAGGGAGTGGCTTCAGAAATGACATTTAATCATTCAACATTAACGCAAGACATCTGTCACATCCTTGGCCGTGACGGAGCTACACAGCAAAACAATATGTTCTAGCGCTCCTAATCACTGGAAAAACACTACTTTTTGCAAAGAGGTTTTTTTAGTGCCCAGCACAAATCCTTCTATTTTATTATAGCAATCCCAGCCAAATCCTCCAATAAATGGAGTTTTTATTAATGTGCAGCTGTTAAATGAGAAAAAAATAAAAAATCAGAAATAAAAATGAATCCCTGAATAATCGGGCTGATCCCAGGCAGTAAGAACAAGTAGATCGACCACATAGTTACAGCATTTTGGTATTATTTGAAAATACGGTCAGGGCTTTTCTTTCCCCCTCTGTTTTTTACACAGGCCTGATTAGATTTTGCTCAGGAAGATCTGAGCCACTTCTGGGCTGGAAAGACATCAAGGAGAAGTGAGAGGCACTGGGTCAGATCCAGTGCGTGTGCCTGGTATTTGCCTGCTGCTACAGTCAGGAATTTGCTCTGGCCAGGGAGGAGAGTGGCGGGGTGGCACCGTGCCCAGGGCAGCTGGGATCTGGCTTTGTGATGAGGTATACACTTGCTTCTCTGCAAGAGTGAACAGAAGAGAGTGTCAAAAAAGAGGGTGGAGAGAGGTGACAAAAGCAGCTCACTTAGAAGGACAGTGTGATTTGCTTTAACCAGTCACAGTTTGCCTTGAACTTGCCAGGCACTCTTTGCCTCGAATTGGATCTTTCCAGGTGAAATGTCACTTTGCAGTTAAAAAAGGAAGGAAAAGCAATCCCGTGACAATTTGGTGAGTGAGACGGGTGCTGAGTTCGGGGGAAGAGCAATGCCTGCCCTGGATTTAGCCCCAGGTCCTTTCCCCGTGTGCAGGTCCTGGCCTGCCAAGGTGTCTGCCACTCCGTGTGTAAAGGTCACAAATCTCCTTCCCTGATGCTTGCCTGGAGACCCAGTCCAATTCTGCTACCCCCACAACGTACCCACGTGACCGCTCGGTTGGTGGCAGCTGGACTAAACCAGGTCCCAGGCTACAGTCCAGCTGGCAATAGAATGACCATCAGGGGTCATTTCCTGATGGCTCCAGCCCAAAGGAGAGTGCTGAGTGAGCAGAGACGTAGAGGAACGTACACGTATTTCCAGGTAGCTGAGACCTCAGACAACCCTGTGGGGCCCACCTATAGCCAGCTGACAAAGTCAGCGCAGGCAGCTCCCCCAGAGCCGGCAGGGCTTTCATTCTGCCCAGGGTGCTTTGAGCTGAGCCGTGGCCGTCAGAATAGTGCCTGTCACCAGCAGTCAGACCCTGGTCACCAGCAAGACAGGAGGGAACGCCCCAGGCAGAGAGCACCCTGCCCACAAAATGGCATGACCACCTCTGCTATTCATTCTGGTAAAATTAGAGCCAAAGTAAAGCCCTAATTCTTCTGATTAAAGCTTAGAAGTTAAGCTCTTTGGGCAGGATGCATGCTTTGCGCGGTGCTCTCCTACACAATTTTGTTTGCTTGGTGACAAGACACTAATAATACTCTCCTACATGTTTCTTCTTGGACATGCACAGTGGTCGGTCCATAGGGTGTGTGGTGTTCCTCAGACGTCCCATCACTTCTGTCTGAATAGTGGTATTTAGGTGGTCACCTGGCTAATTTCAGAAGCAGGGAAGTAGGAGGAATTGCTCCAAGCAAAGCAGAGATCCAAGTGTGCCAGGGTGCAGCCTTTAGCTGGCTTGGGCTTTTCCAAGAGGAATTGCCCCGGAAGAGATGCCCCAGCCCAGCCATCGGTTGGGGTTTTGTCCAAATGCTGTCTTACATCAGGTATCCTACAGGCACGGCGTCAGCCTGCAGTCACAGCCCTGAAGGGGATGGATAAAAGGCAACTAAGGCTACAGTGATGAGTTAGGGAATCAGGGACAGAAACAGATTTAATTGTCACTGTTTTAGCCTCAGTAAATAGGTTATTTATCCCAGGGTAGCTCTGTTATCAGGCTTCAATTGAGTGTTCTGTACCCTGCTTTTCTGCTTTGCAGGACTTCCTGAGGACACAGGGTGGGATCATGCATGAGGCTTGTCCCGCATTGCCTTTTAGGAGTAGCTCCTGACACCCACTGGAAAGCCTGTCCCTGGGCAAGAGCTGGGCTGTGGTTTCAGCATCAGCTGGCGGCACATCCTTAAGGCCCTGTCCTCCACCTGTCCAGCTTCTTGCAGGGAAGCTGGGAAACTTCTGCCTCTAGCATCTTGCACGGTAAAGCTCTCCTCTACCTCCTCGTCTGCAATACGGGCAGAGGCACAGCCTGGTATTGTTAGTCACAGATCAATGCATTTACCCATGTGGAAAAATGTCATTAACACAAGGGCTTGGCTTTTCTTTCTTCTCAAAGTGCTCCCACTGTGCTGGTGAGAGGCTGGCTAATTGCCTCTTTCCTCAGGTTTCCCCTGAGGGTGGCTGCCCCCAGCCCGCTGGGCAGCTCACGCTGGCCATGGTTCATGCCTGAGCTCTCAGGGCTTTCCCCAGCTTGAGCGTCTCTTTTGCCAAGCAGATGAACGCTTAGCCTAGTGCGTGGGGCCACGGGGCTCTTTGTTACACCCATCCTCATGAGCTAAAGAGATAAAGGGGGGGGGTGTGTGTCACTTAAAAAGAAAGGGAAGGATGGGCAGTGGGCTCCCATCTAGGAGGGGAGATGCAGGTAATGCACTTGCATGTGCTCCACGCACAGTTACATGAGTTCTAGTGGGGGTAGGACATCCTCGGTGGTGGGTCCTCTCCTGGATGGGCTGCGTTCTCCTCCAAAGATGCTGTGCGGGGCCAGGGCACCCCAAAATGGGGCTGGCACATAGGTTTCCTCCCCTGTGCCAGGCAGGGCAACCAGAGCAGTTCCCCAGGGTTTCTGCCACTGCCGCGCGTTCGCCTCCCAGGAGGCTGGAGAGCACTTTGGCTGGCTGAGCACTGCAGGAGCTGCAAAGGAGGCGGAGCTGGGAGATGCTGAAGAAAGCCAATAACCAGCATCTCTTCCGCAGTAAAACTGGAACCTTTCTAGGTACTGAGCAAAAGGAAACAAGAACCTTTGCTGCCATTTCCAAATAGAAAGAAAATATACTTATTCCACCTTCAAAATCCAGTGAAACCTCAAGCCAAAAGGGAAGACTGCAGACAATCATCCCACAAAGGAGAGGTTTATTTATTCGTCTTAATCCTTTTCCTCCTCCCTTTTTCCCCAGAGTTTGACAATACCAATAATGTAAGTCCTTATTTGATTTAAATAAGTAACTGTTCATTGTCGGCAACATTCAATCTGTTAATTTTGGACAGTATGTTCCCATCTGACATTACGGTCCACCTTGACTATGTTGGAGGAATCATGTCGAAGCAAAGACCAGGAGTTGGTAGGAAAGCTGGAAAGTCCTTTATTATAGGAAAGATTAATCCCACAAGAAAATTTTACACATTTCCCAACTAGATGCTGACAATGAAGGAGCTCAAGAGGAAAAAAGATAAAAAGATGGGTCAGGAGTGACATTGGCGAGAGCAGGGCTGAGCTATGGCAGGAGAAGCAGTCAGGGGAAAGTCTGTGCATGTTGAAACATCCTCTTTCTGCAAGCAAAAAAGAAAATTGCAGAATGCAATGTCAGAGTGAGTTGGGAAAGTAGAAAAATATCCACAAGTTTGGATATTAGTTAACTTTGCTAAAAATGCTTTTGCCTGCCCTGCCCTTGAGTCGCCTAAAGCTCTACGCAAACAGAGGAAACAAAGTGTTACGTCCTGCCCTCGCCCACCAGCGCCCTTTATCACTTGAAGAATGCAGGGCTTAGGCAGAGGGTCTGATCACCTGGCGCCTCATTGTTTGGGACACGATAAAGAGGAGAAGAGCATTGTCTCTACAGCCACGAGGGAGGATGTCGCTTAACTGGACCTGAGTCATCGATACAAAAGATAACGACTAGCCCTCCCCGAACTGCGCCTGCCTAATAGACTGTTGAATATCACTTTCTCCTCCCAGGGGAGGCATCAGTCCGAGTTAATGAGACATGCGATGCATGACGTTGTATGACCTGTCACATGTAAGAAGACTGTGCATGTGCAAAGGGGAGGAGACCTAATTTACATCGGGAGCGGGAGAGTCTGATCCATATGTACCAGGCGGTTGAGCAATCCTTTGAGTATGTACGTTCTACTGCTTTAACTAAGAGGCCAAAGCTACGGCGTGGGGTGCAAGAGTCCTTAGGGTACCTGACCCTCGCTGCACCCAACTCTACAGAGCTGGAATCACAGTAAACAGACCTGCTTCACAATCAACTTTGATTGCGGAGTTTTTCCACGCATCAAGAGCATGGAAAACGTGTCCCCAAGAACGTGGAGAGAAGCTGGGCATGAATAGGTTTCCTGCAGGGTCAGGTAAAATGGGTGAAGTGAGCTACAGGAACCCTACCTCGTATCTGTATTTCTATCACCAAATAACGTGATTGCCTGCAAAGGTGAGACAGCCAAGCTCATATGCCTCTGCTCATACAAGAAGGAGGATCTGTGCACAGATATATCTCATGTTATTTTTCTGTTGTTTCCGTAGGTCCTTTAGATGGTCCGTTTGGGACAAGATTGCTTTGGTAAAGGGTCATTTGCTTGTATAATGGCAGGTGGGCTCCGTGAGACAGCCACAGGTCAGTCTCTTTAGCTAAAAGCTCCTAGTTTATATCTCTTGGGAGTCCCAGTCCTTAAGGGAGGGGAGGGGTGGCTGTTAAATGCATTAATGAATTGCCTGCTCTGTCTGAAAAGAAATGGAGACATTGCTTGGTGTTGGGAAGCCATGCTCCAAAATCTCCTGGGCCTTCTGCCAGCGCCAACTACCTGCTCACTTCTGCAGAGTGCAGAAGGCTGGGGAAGCCTGAGTGTCATGGCAGACCCAGAGCCACTTCTCCAGCCCAGGCCGGTGCTGAGAAAGAAATCTGGACCTCTTTGCACAGCCAAAACCTTTGAATTCATATTGAAGCAGATGCATTTTGGCACCTGTTTGCATTCAGGAGAGCTGATCTAGGAAGCGTTACTAAAGGGAAGAGTGAGAGTAGCTGCCTGTGCGCATGGTGTCCTCTGCTTTTAATTAGGTTAGCTTCTTTCATGGCATACCAAGCTGAAAAATCAATACCATATGGCACAGCACTCAGATAACAAACTTGGAGATTAATTAAAGGAGAAGTAATTCTGTCAGGTCTCATAGTACAGTGCCTACGATTAGGCATGGGTGAACTGGTTTTGAAATGCAAAGGCTAGGCAACAACAACCCAGAGCTGAGCTGGTCTCTCCACCACGTTGGGGTCAGAATAAAGTTAAATCCCCCTTTCCCTACCCTCAACAGAGACATATTACAAATACCGACATCACAGTTTCATGTATTTTCCTGGATTTCCCTGTGTCTGCAGGGCCAGCTACATGCTTCCAACTAGCCGCAGGTCAGGGCGGAGAGGTGGTGAGGTGCTGGGTATGGATGTGGGAGAAGGTGCTGCCTGGGGTCTCCCCATGCTCCCGGGCTGGGAGCTGGACCATAAGAGGCAGCAGGAAAAAGAAAATGCAGAGGTTCAGATGGTGACAATGAGTACTGACTGGACAGGCACTTGGAGAAAGAGAGGGGTGACTTGGAGGCTGGGTGGGTAGTGGTATCTGGGAAGGAAAGAAGGCTCTGAGGTGGAGAAGAGGCAGAGCAGGTTAAAAAAAAACCTTCAAGTCACCAGAGGAGCAACCAGGTACCACAAGGACTGTTTGCAGCCCAGACACTTCTCCATCAGTCCTTCACCTCCTGGGACCAGTGGCTTCCAAACCAGTTAATTTGTCCCAAAGCTTACCCAACACCCATTGTAGTCACAAGTTGTAGCTGTGGCTTTTGGCAGGGGGGTGAGGTGTGCCCTATTCCCCAGCACACTGTGGGTATATGAGGGCCAGCCACATCAGGAGACTGGAGTCCTGGAGCCAAGCCTAGATTTCCCGTGGAAGCAACAGACAGGTATTTTA
>NW_010431087.1:0-4410 GCF_000710305.1 Buceros rhinoceros silvestris | reverse complement strand
AAGCAACAGACAGGTATTTTATGATGTCACAGCCAGAGTGAGTGCGGAACAGCAGCAATGACAATGGCACTGGGGTAAGATACCTGTGCTAGGACCCAGCAAGGTTTGGCTCCCAGCTCTGCGCCTCTCCTGCTGCTTGGCCCTGGGCAGGTTCCTTCCCTTCCCCCTGCCTGTTCCACATAGCTCACAGAGCAGGTGCCCATTGCTGCTGACATCCTCCAGGCTAAAGCACAGTGCGGACCCCCAAGTCTCCATACATAGATGGCAAATGATAAAACTGGGTGTCGGTAGAGATATTCTGAAAGACCTTGCTGGGCTTTAACTTTTTAACTTATTTTCACTTCATGCCGTTATCTGATTGATAAGGAATGAATATGAATGAAGAAACTGGCTGACAATCTTCCAGCATGCAAGTTAAGAAACCAGGTTCAGTTCAAAACCCACTAAGGTCAGTAAAAATTTTTCAGGGATTTCACTGTCCCTTGGTCATTGGACCAAAAAATTCTCTGCTCTCCCAAATGTTAAAGAAACCGGAGGTGGTGGTGAAATGCTGGTTTTCCATTTAAAAAAAAAAAAGAAAAAAAAATCTGACTCTATTGCTTGGGAAGTTTCATTTCCAGGCATGTACCAGAGTGGGACAATGTCTACCCCTCTTTTGGGAGATGCTGATTTAATGAATGTGGCAGCTATTGTGTGTGCTTGGGAGCCTCACAGCCATTTTCCTTCTGCTGATATTTTTTTTTCTGCTTTAATGAGTGTTTCTCTAATTGACTTGATGATTTCTGTTTAATTAGCACATTTTGGAGGAATGATCAAAAAATAATAAGATAAAGTAATCGGACAAGCATAGTGCAGAAGAATAATAGCTTCTTTGTGGGGCTAATTGGAGTGGACAGTCCATCGGCTAGTTTGGGGCTCCTCACAGTTGGGTATTCCCAGCCTAGCTGTGCCCTGGGCCCAGAACTTCCAAGCACCCACATAGATCCAGCTCCAGTAGTCATTTCAATTAGCTTTAATGAGCTGTGAATGGACACCAAGGGGAACCAAGTCTGGACCTGCCCTGTTTTGCTGTTGACCAGATTTTGCAGAAGGCTGGGGAAGCATGTGGAGTTTGCCCAGGTCGTACAGTAGGCATGGGGCCAGGCAGAGAATGCCCAAAGAGGGCTGTGTCCCAGCTCACACACCCTGTATAAGACAGGAGGGACTTGCCCTCCGGGATGGGAGATGAGTAGGTAAACGGGACTAGAAAACAACAGCGAAGTTGAGTGAAAGCGAAAAGCACCATCCAAAGGAGCAACTAGAATCAGAGCTACAGCTGCTGCACCTGGGTTTTCTTCCTGAACACCCTGTCCCTCATGTTCCCATGTATCACCTAAAGGTTTCCACCTCTGGGACAAGTCCCAGTCTCCTCCCTAGGAGCAGGGACAGGGTTTTCCATGGGCTCTGTCACCCACAGCTCCTGGGGATACACAGTGTGAGCTCTGCTTGCTCACTGCCAGTCCAGTCACAGTTGTAGGTGTAACACCTTGATGGTCATTTGTTTGCCCCGTGTTTGGCTAGGAATTAATGAGGAGATGGGCTCCAGGCTGCTGTGACAGCTGTCTGCATGTGGCACTTCTCAGCAGTTTGATTAAATCTGCAACACTCCAGATGTGAGAGCTCTATGAATCGGCACGTGGTTTGCTATTCAACTCCACTTAAACCGTGACTGCTCTTCTGGTTTTAATCAAAGGCAAATGCCTTAAGACAGAAATCTGCGCAGAGGAATTAGTAGAGATGTCTCTGGGGCATACGGAGTGAGACAGGGAAAGGGACCCCCCTTTGGCGCCTAGGGCTGCTGGTGCGCTTGTAGAAAGCTCATCTGATCATGTTAAAGCACTAAGCAGGTGGCAGGCATGGCCAGCTGTGGCTGTGCTCACCCTGTAAACCTTTTGCTTCACCCACATAAACTTAAGCTAGAAATTAAGAACTTTCTGTAGCCTGGCAGTGCGGGCAGCACAGATTTCCCTGTTCATTTAACCTGGCCATGCCACCTGCCCCTGCGAATCCATTACCTTAAAACGGCGGTACATTGACCGTTACATGTATCTACTCATAACTGAAAGAAGAACACACGTAACCCACCGCTCAGCCCTAGCTGCAGCCTAAGAAGAGGCCCATTGCCCACATCGAGGGGCGGAAGCCCACCTGCAACTCAGGTGGGTATTTAGCCTTGTGAAATATGGACATGCCTCACTGCAACGTCCTCCTCCTTGCTGCCTTCTCCCTGTTTCTCAGTTCCTTTTCACCTGTGTGTCAGAGGCAATGTTTTCACAACAGCCATCACTTCCTTGTGCTCCCAGGAGGACGTGGAGAAGGTGGAAGAAAAGCCCTTTTCCTTCTGTCCGTGCTTACTCTGGCAGGGACCTTCCCCCTTGCCAAGTCGCCTGTGTTGCCATCAGCTGGCGGCTGACGCGCTGCGCTGCGCTGCTGGGCCATCTTACACCCGGGCACGGTCCACCACGGTCACTAGCCAGTCGGCTGAGCTTGCCTTGCAGAGCAGGTACCCAAAGGCTACGGCTTCAGCGTCATCCCTGAGGATCAGGGCCCAGCCTTCCTCCCACACCAGGCTGCCAAGAGCTGACGCGGGTGCGGAGCACTGGGCTGTGACTGACGGTGTGGAGCTAACCGGTGGGTATGCAGCGGGAGCTGCGCTTGCAGAGAGGCATTCTCTGTTCAGCCTGGAGCGTGGAAGCCTCTTCCGCTCCGAGCTGCCTGAAACTGTCAGATGATCCTCTATTATTGACCTGATTCATATCTAAACCGGGGAGGTGAAAGCTGTCTTATCCCATTACTAATCCCCTAAACCAGGCCCTTCGATACCTTCTCCTTGCTACTCCCTCCTGATCACTACAGCAGGTGCTCGCAAGGTGAGTGCACATCCTTCTGGGGTTTCTCTGAGTTTCGTGTCCTTGCAAAGACATGGGGGCCCAAGAAGCTTCTCGCTTGGGAGCGCATGGCCAAGGACTTGCAAGGCTTGTCCCTGGTGGCTGAGGAGGATAGCCCCACGTGTCCATCCCATCTTGTGTGCCTTCACGATACCACCCCTTAGGTTTGCCGCATGGCACACTGGGTGCTTGACGTGGTTCTGGAGCAGCCACTGGAAGAAGGGTACAGCTCAGGGGCTGTCCTGCCTTGCTGTGCCCCCACTCCTGGAAAGTGCAGTGGGGAGCAGAGTTCAAAGGACGGGGATGCTCCAGCATCGGCTGTGGGCAGCACTTACCCCGGGGACATGGGTCTGAACTGGGCCACAAGTGCTGTGGCCTCCATCTGCCCTGGCCAGAGCCCTCGCGGAAGAGCAGGGTGCTAGAGCACCCTGGGGCTGCCGGGCTGGCTGCCACAGGCACCCAGGCCGGGGGGGGAGTGAAAGTCTGGGGAAATTAGAACAAGGGGTGATGTTTGATGTTCTGCTCTTTAAGCGATTAATAATCTTTTGGCATCAGAGAATCAGCTGAAAATCTTCCTTGGAAAATAATGAGCAGAGAAACATTTACTGATTAGTCTAATCCCAGCTAATCCTATCTGATGAGCATATATCAAGATATTGTTTAACTGATTTATTGTCCAAAGGGCTGCTGGAGTTGCCCCTCTCCACCACGGCTGGGAGAGCTGGCGGTGGCGGCAGGTGTGTGCGCGTCCCCTCCCTGCAGCCCCACCCCAGGAGTGGATGCGTTCCCCATCCCCCGTGGCACCCCTGCATCCTACCTCGGCCTCCCTCCGTCCTGGGCAGCAGCAGCGTATCCAGGCCACCTCGCTAGCACAGGGAGATTTAATCGCCATTTCCATTTCTGCATCTATCGGCTTTCTCTTGGGTTTGAGCTTTTATGTTTCATAAACTGATTAGGAGCAATTATACGCGCTTTATCCCCAAACTTTCCAAATGCCTAGGCCATATGCATATTTAAGGCTTCATCATCTCTCCCAACAGCTCAGCCTGAACGTAAACTGCTGAAATCAAGCTGATTCTGGGACAACATCAAAAATTAGGGTTTTATCCACTAATATCTGCTCGGACAGGAAATTTGTTGTGGGTGGTGGATGGATTATGGCTTCTAATTACTGGGGCAGATCCTCCCTGCCTAGCAGTGAAAGTCCCTGATTCCAACAAAACTGTGGAAAAACCTCCCTGAAGAAGCAGAAGTGCCCAAGGGCCAAGTGCCCTGTCCCTGGGTGAAGGGCGCCCCTGGGTGAGGAAGCCCCAAGCATCCCTGCAACGTCAGCACACAGGGCCCCCCAGTTGGTGGCTTTGGGAGTGTGACCCCCCCACCCCTCTCACTCCCCTCGCACCCATTTGCCTTTCTTGGTGCAAACTGTGATGGCCCAGAGGGTCGTTGTCCCCCCCACCCCTCACCCCCCGCGCCGGCCCCGGCC
>NW_010431086.1:91492-95755 GCF_000710305.1 Buceros rhinoceros silvestris | reverse complement strand
GGCGCACCCACCCAAACCCAGACCCCCCCTTCCTGCAGGTTCGCAGCCCAGCCGGGGGCAGACCCACCTCAGACATCCCCTTCCCGGTCAACCTTGGTGAGCAGCGAGCCTCTGAGACCTGCCGCCCAGCTTCCCGAAGCATTACCGTGCCAGGAAGAAGGGGTTTCGCCCAATTTGCTGAGGAGAGGCAAGTGCCTGCAAGGGGTTTGCCCGAGGACCGAAAGAGTAGCAATCCTGGGAAAGACGGCGACAGCAGACACCTGGAACAGGTGGCCAAAATCAGGCGGACATTATGTACTACTGTATAAATACGTGTGTTTACCAGATCCTGAATTGCAAAATCTTACGCTCATACATTGACATGACCAATCAGAAGGAACTGTGATTGCAGGAGAATGCCGTCACGCATTCTGGTGAAGTTCGGAGGGTGCAGCGAGTGCATCAAGTGCTGCGTGAGTTTCACAGTGAACAGCTCTGGCAAGAAGCACAGCTAATCCTTTATTCCAAAAAAGAGGCCCTGGCCTCCTGAGTAAAGAATATCTCTATATACTCGGTTCTCCCTGTAGCCACCAGCTAAGGGGCGGGTTAAACTCTGACAGCCTGGGATGCTTTTTCTGTGGTTTTTCTGTACAGCGCAGTTACCCCATGTGTGGGATTGCACTTAGCAACCTCACTTTTATGGCAGGTTACTGTGACCCATACTGACGAAATCCACAGCGTGTTAGCATTCTCCTTCATGCAGTGTCCTGAAGAGGAAATCGGGAATTCCTGGAGCTTTGAACCCCTGTTAAACTCTCTGCCTCCATTTTCTCGGCTGTACAATAAGTCCAGTCTATGAGAGCTTGCTACTGTTCAAATGCATATTAGCTTCTCTCCTCCTCACCCAGCTTCTGCACCTGAGTCAGAAAGTGCTGCCTTCAGGAAAAGAACCCTGGCGGTCTTGTTCCTTTTTCACCATGAAATGGCATGTTGTGCAGCAATAATTCTGAAATACTGCTAAGTGCAGCATAAAGGAAATTTCTTACAATGTTTTCTTACCTTTGGTTAGTTAATGTCTGCAAGAATGAGAAGTATTTCTAAAACAACAGAAGAGAAGCATTTGTCATTCTAAGACACAATGCTGCTCTGTGTCTGCTTGCTTTGTTATTTTTGTCCTAAAAGGTCTAGCCTTTTTCATACTCGTTTTAAACGGTGAGGCCAGGAAACCAATGTAACCATCACAAAGAATTTAATTTGCAACTGACTCTATTTTGAAACCACATCTCCAAAATTATTTCATCAAATCAGAGGTTTGCTCTGTCTGTTATGGAAGATCTGTCTAGCTCAGTGGCTTCTAAAGTTATGGAACAAGTGCGAATGCTAGAACAAGAAGATGGGCTTGACTAATTTTCCGAGGGATTAATCCTTCCTTCATCTGATCATGAAACAAAATCCTAGCTGAGAAACATCCAGTCCTTCAGAAACCAGATCTGGGTCAGTGTCTGAACTGTGTGGTTTGGCCCATCCTCAAGCAGTTTTTCAGTCTGCTGTGCTTGGCTGCTTTATGGGGAAGGGGCTGAAAGCTCCAGAGATTCAAATGGAATGAAATGTTCCCTGTCTACTAAACGCAGACTTCTGCAGTAAAAAAAAAAAAACAGTCTGCTGTGCTTGGCTGCTTTATGGGGAAGGGGCTGAAAGCTCCAGAGATTCAAATGGAATGAAATGTTCCCTGTCTACTAAACGCAGACTTTTGCAGTAAAAAAAAAAAAAAAAAAAAAAGTACTGAATCCGGAACAAACTGGAGAACTGGAATGAAGTGATTGTTTGTTATTTAAATCACATGTGGTGTTGGACCCTCAAAACTGTTGGAGATGGGTGGGTAGAAGCCCCCAGGAGTCAGTAGCTGTGAGCCCAAGTGAGCAGGATAGCCTGGGAATGTGTAAGTGAGCCTTCATTAGCTCAAGCGCCCTCCGCAGCTCTTTTGCTAGTTATGGCTGAGAAAAACATGGTGATTTACAGCGTCTTTTGAGGGTGACTTGTGGATTGCAAAAGAAAATGAAGTCATTCCAAAAATCCAAGTTAGGAAGTATTTTTACTATGTGAAGATGTAATTGCTAAAGTTTGCACTCACAGAGCCAGATCCTGCCAAGCGCCAGAAAGGAGCCCAGCTGAAAGCTTGGGGAACATCGGTCCCCTCTGCCTGAAAACGTCTGCTTAGAAGACAGGTAGGGAAAACCGGAATTTCAAGGTTTAACTTGCCAGAGTGGCACTGCTGCCTCAGTGAATCTTCACCCTGTGCTGGGCGGCACGACTGCTCCCTCCACATTCCCGTAGCAGCTGAGTGGCTCGTGTACCAGTATCTGTACGTGCACAGACGTGTGTACTTTAGGAACCACTGTGCTAGGGAGACAAGCTGCCATCCATGTGAGCCCACTGGAAACCTAATGAGTACTTCTACTGCAAATATTATTTTATTTAATAAATGGGCTTCATGCAGCTGGCATGCACTTGTTCTTTTCTGAAGAGCATCTCTACAGGGGGTGGCTGCCCGGCCGTAGGGGTCCGTCACCGTACCCATGAAAGGGCTGTTCAAACTACCCTGAAAGCAGAACCCCTCTCCAGTGCTGTCTGTGGCTTTCACTTGAGAGCAGCATAGGTCTCCAAGATTTTTAATAGTAAAGTAAACAAGTCCTTGATTTGCTGTTTAATTTTGTTTTACTAAGCTGGGTTGTTGTAGGTATATGCACACACAAAGACATTTGCACAGAGAAGGGAAATGGAATACTTCCATGCTAGAAAAAGACTAACCGTATGTGCTGAGCAGAAACCTGCCTAGGTGTTCCAATACCCGGCTGCAACAATATTTCAGCGTTTAAAGAGCACTTTAAAGCCAATAACTAATCAGTGGCTCTAGGGGAAGGAGGCTGGTGCAAATGAAGAATCACCAGCCTAGCGACCTGATCCAAAGTCCACTGAAGGGTAACAATTCCATCTATTTCAATGCTATGGAAACAGGTTTTAATTATGAGACTGTTCTTTCCTTTGACATTTCTCACCATGCCAGCATTAACACAGGAAATTTCAGCGGTGGTGCTGCAGCAGCAAAGAAGGAAAAAGAGTTGAATGAAGTAGGAGCATAGGATTAGTTTTTTGCAAAAGTTATTGTGCATTTCTTTAGGAAGGCCTCTGGACACTGTTTACATTTAAGCAGTGGTAATATTATTAGTCACTGCAAAAGTAACTGGGTGTTCCCTTGTTCTCACTAACAATACAGCAGGGATAATTTTGGACTAAGCTACATGTTTTATGAAAAATATACTTAATGTTTGCTGGTTCATGTCAAAAGAATTCCCCATGTGATCCATCAAACATCACACCCCATCCTCGGGGAATTTTATTCTACTACAGCCTTTTGTTGTTGCCTTTGGATCCCTTGATGATGCTGACATGAAGCCATATGGATCGGTTGTCCTTCCAAAAGTTATCCAATGGAGCTTTGAACCAAGGGCACTGACCTCAATTAAAAATATAAATAAATAACACTGTGGATTGCAGATTCACATGCCCTTGTCAGAGATTTGTCTGATATTATTCATATCCCCACATAAGTACTTATTTCCAGTTTGGAAACTGCTTTTGGCAGGTCTCTCTGGTCAGCAGAAGCAGAGATGTGGGGTGACTCATTTAGCCGGTCTTGCAATATGAACTTCCTGCCTTTTGCAGAGGAAACAGACTTTTAAAATGTATTCTAGATGACCAGGGTTTATCTGTGATTTCACTCGATGAATGGAGAGGGTGAGTTTTTCTAGTTTTCACTTTGACTAGGTATGTCCCTTCAGGAGGGTTTTGGTGTAGCGTTTTAGCAAAGGGAACATTTTTGCAGGCAGCTCTGTTGACTGAGGTGGAAGCTATGAGCTAAGTTCACGGCAGTCCTCAGCTGCCAAGTGACAGGGCTGCCCTGCGCTTGCCATTTGGGCTTTTGGTCCAGTGCATGTGGACAACGAAGAGCCTCAGAACTGGCTTTCTGAGAAGTCAGCATGATGAGCGGTAAATACTAAAGCCAGCCAAGAGAAAAACCAGCAGAGACAAGGTCTAAAAGAATTTTTATGTTTATTTCCATAAGGTTTTCAACTGTGACTTCTCTCCAAGAGATGAATGTTTATAGTCAGGGAGTGCTTCCTCTAGTACTGCCTCACAGTCCCTAACCCACGGATAACGCAGGCGGCACCTGAGGGACTTGGTTTCAGACACCAGGCTTACTCACTTGTGTTTGAGCACCGCTCT
>NW_010431086.1:83313-91401 GCF_000710305.1 Buceros rhinoceros silvestris | reverse complement strand
CCGCTCTTCTGCTTACCAGGAAAAACTTTTCACTAAGCCTACTGGGTGGTTATTACCCATTGCACAATATTTTGCTTGCAATTGCTTCTGTGGGAGCTGATGTATTTTGTAAAAATAAAGACAATTCACCAAACCAGACAGAAAAAAGGAAGAATTTGGTTCTGCAGCTCACAGATGTCATAGTGAAGTGGGGAAATAGCTTCATATCCCTGCTACAGCTGGAAGGAGACTTGGGACTTGCTGCATACTTCCACTCCTCCTCCAAACAGAAAAGGCTCAAACTGCAATATCTATATTAAAACCTGTCTCTTGCCCCAAGAACTCACAAAGAGAGTCTCGATTTTCAAAGCTGTATTTTGTGCAAAGATTAAGCCAGCAGGGACTCTCTGAAACTTGCACAAAATAAAACAAAAGGTGTAGAAATCCCAACTGGAGTTTGAGTTAGGATCTAGAGCAACTCCTTTTCCCAGGGTGACGGGGGTTTCACACACACCGAGTGGTAAAGAGAAGAGCTTCCTGACTTGGTGGCAGCCCCACAGGGGTTTTGAAGGTCTCACTGGTATCTGTGTTTCGGACTAAGGAGATTGAGGTGAGTGCAGCTTGCACACTCCCCACAGTCGAAGTGTAATGCTCTGCTGCTAATTACCTGTCCTGATGTAGTCTCAGTTTGTCTGCTGAGATGAGTGCTTTGTGTTTGCTGCTTTGTCACCTGCTTGACACTGAGGAGAAGCAGCAGTACAGCACCATGCCCCATGGCCTATGAAGATCCCTGTACTTGCTGATGGCCCTAGCAGGACGTGTGGTGACCAGTCTCTCACCTGCCCTCTAGTTTGTCCAAGGATTTGAACAGAAGACCCTTTGTGGCTGCTGCGAGATCAAAGAATTGGTTTTATGGGTACCTGCTAGCCCCTTGCACGAGTTTTTTTAGTATCGTTGGAGCGGTATTGCGCTCCTCAGACCTGCCCACCTGCACACATGCACACACCGGTACATACAGTTGTATAGAGCTTGTTTCTTTAGGAATCTAAATTAAACATACAGATAACCACAATAATTCCCTTTACAGATGTTGATTTAGCAAGCAGACATGAGATATTAATTCATGTTGATTCTTTTCATGGTCAGCTATGGGCAGGCAAGGAAGTAGAAAGACCTGTTTTAACTGTGAGCTAAAAGCGGGGCCATAACCCTACGCAGCAGTCAGAGGCAGGAGAAATGAAACACTGAAAGATTGTAAATGGGGGGATTTTCCTCAACTCTCTCAGAGGAAGTTGGTCTTCTCCATCCCATTCCCACCAAGAAACTTGGCATTTGTCGGAAAGTATTTGCTCTGGCCAAAGGAAACTGGTTAGAAAGTACTGCCTTTGCATTAACAACTACCCTTTAACATTTCTTTTTGAAAATTTCTGTACAAAATGACCACAAGAAGACAAGCCACACAAGTCACTAATTCATTTTCTGAGGCGTTGTTTGAGTAGAGAATTTAGCTGAGTCCAGCTGGTGCCCACAGTTTGTCATCTACAACTTCTGGCATCTGTAATCCTCCCTCAATCTGCCTGGCCAACACCTTGAGGTGCCAAGGACTCTCCATCCCCATTCACTAGGTGGGGAGAATCTAACCATCAATTGCAGCTGCTGTCCTCTGCTACAAATTCAATGGCAAGTCTAAAGAAGTACTTTTAAGTTGCAAATATCTGTTCATACAAGCTGTTTTCACGTACCAGAAAACTGGGGTTCTATATACTTGAGCAATAGAAGGAAAACCCTCCTCACCTCCACCCTAGAGGCGCAGCGCTGGGGATGTTCAAACGGAACTCATTTGGGGGCTGCACAAACAGCTCAAATGAGACTTTACGTCATTTAGGTAAAGCAGACTTTGCAGCAACTTGTTCTTTAGCAGAAAGGTGTGACCAGGGAGGTGCTGGCTATGAGAAGGGGCTCTGATAAATTAGGCTGTTTGAAGGAAGACATCACAGGACTTGGAAGCCACCTGAAACTCTCCTGATTTGGTGTGGATCACGTCAGCTGACATGTCTGCAACTCCGGCACTGACCAGGGCAGAAGGCGCCAAATGCAATTTCACACCTTTTTGACTCCCTGTGTTCATTATTTGGCTGAGCAAAATTGCTACAAAACTGAAGTCCAGGTGCTCCACTCTCTTCTTTGAGTCCCCATCTTTAGTTGTGATCTTTTTTAAGCAGTTCCTCTGCTAGCTAGAAGTCTAGAAAGTACTTCCCTCCCCCTCACCTCTTCCTCCCACTCAGTCTGGCCGAGGTGTGGCTGTACACACAAATGCACAGGCAGGAGTACCGGTGTGTGTACCGGAATCCTTCCCATTCCCTTTTTCACAGCCTCTCTGAAGGAACGTTCAACTCACGTCTCAGCTGAACTTTTGAACCCACCAAGGCTGAGATAGTCTGAATTCAAGCAAAACAGGCTGGTGAGTGCCTATGGGTTTGAGCAGCAACTGAGCAAGTACGAGTCAGAACTGTGTCCTCGCTTATGTCTGATAAGGAAGCACCGGTAAAAGGCCTGATCGTTGTCTAATCTTCCTAACGTACTAATGTCATGTGCCCCCTGCTTGAAAATGCACTTAAAAGTATATGTCCTTTTGCCCTGAGCACACATTTACATAGCAAGAACACAGCCAAGCCATTAAGGAAAAGAAAGGCTGGTTCTGCAAGGCCCTGAAGGACACGTATCACTTGTGATCAGTTGGATGGCTGCAGCCATTTTCCAACGTTTTCTCTTATAAATGCTGCTCTTACAGCGTTGAACCCACAGGGGAAGAAGTACAAGGTGATTTTGCTGGTTGGCACCATGTACTCAGAGCTCAGCGCACCCACAGACTGGGAACCATCTGGGACCACATTCATGGTCTTGGGCTCCTGGGGGTAAAATACAAACACTTGTGAACCAAATACCTCAGGTGTCTCCCTGTCTTGTTCAGGCAGAGAAGGCAGAGGTTGACTTGCTTCTTAGAGAAGAGGGTGTCGTGGAGGAGATAGGACCCAAACAGCAGGTTTTGACTGCAGTCTGGTGAAGGGGTCACCTTATGCATCATTTGACAAAGACCAGGTATTGTAGCCGTAAGGTAAATTAATGAAGGGAGTGGGGTCGGGAGAAGAGAGCAATAGCTAAAGCTGATTGCAGCTCTTGCAGCAGAACTGGACATGCTCTTTTTGCCAGCCGTTTCAGAACAGTTGATCAGAATCAAACAGCCAGCTCTAAATCAGCAGTTCATTCATTTAATAGCTTTAAAGGCTGTTCCCTATTAAACAAGACATGGTAAATCTGTTTCAGATTAACAAATCAAATGAGTCACAAAAAAGCCCCACTTTGGTGTTGAGTTTTGGCCTCTACAAGCTGCATCTCAAAGAGACTCTGGGTCCATGCTGCTAAATATAAAAGGGCCAAACCCCCATTCTCTGGCCCCAACACTGAGTGGTGTGGCCTGGCTCAGGCTGCATGTCTTAGAACCAGTCCTCTGCAGCAGCCTGACCCCGCACGCACATTGTATGGCACTTGGCCCTGCTTCTCTTCTGTGCTGAAAGTGCAGTCCCTGTGGTCCTAAGACATGATCATTCATTTTTAAATGTGTTTTTAAGTTCAAAGGCTCTGAAATAATCTAAGGGTGGTGTTGCAGCCCACAAGAGTGACGTTTTTATGGCACAGAGCTGAAGGGATGTGTTGCATACCCCAGGGAATGCATGGGGCTATATGAAGGATGAGGATGCAGAAGCTGATGGGACAGCCTTGGAGGGCTGCACAGACTGGAGCGTGGTCTTCTCCAAACTTCTTGGAGAGCAAATAGCTGCTGGGAAGAGGCAAGACCAGAGCCAGGGAGCAAAATAACGACTAAGTGTGTGTGCAGTCAAGAGTCTGGGTGTTGAGCTCACACCCTGTCCCCTTTTAGACTAAACATACCCAGAATGAAGCAGGCTCCTCTGCAGGTTTTATCGTCACGTGCATCCAATGGGAGTTAAACAATGAGCAGAGGACAGTCCCTGCAAACATCTCAAGCCCTGAGTGCTCTTCAGAAACTTCTCACTAATGAAGAATTGCAGCAAGTGAAGTACCACCTCTGCTGGCAGCCTCTGGGGAGGTGGAAAATGCTGGGAAATTTCAGCAGTATTTCAGCTTTTGTCTGCCTGAAACTGGGTGCCAAAAGGAAGACGGTAGCCTTATTTCTCACAGCAACCAAAATTATGTGTTAAACAGCTTTCAGTTAACTCAAAAGCAATTCTCAAAGTTTTTTTAACAATTATACAGACACTCCCATAAAGAAAATCATTGTATTTTTATCAGAAAAAAAAAGTGAAAAGAAAATTAAAGAGTTCTTACAGAACAGAACAGAACCATGGAACAGAGTAGAGAGCAATTGCCACCCACATCATACCTCCCAAGAAAGCTTTCTTCAGCCTAAGGCAGAACGGAGAGAGGCTCTTTGCTGTAGGAATCATCCAGCTGGTGAAACCAGCAGAGATGAGTGAATGCCAGGTCTGTCATCTGCAAAACATCATGTCAGTTAGTGGAAGTTCCTGACAACTGGAAGGGGGTTGCTGATGAAAAGACTGGCTGTGAGAGTGAAGAGAAGTGGTGAACATGTTGTATGTTGTCTCATTTTTGACACCATCACCCACAGTATTCTTATTTTCAAGCTGAGGAAGCGTGGGGTGCGCGGCTGCGGCTTGAAGCATGGCTGTACTGCCAGGGTTAAAGAGCACGAGAATCAACGGCTTAACACCCAGCTGAAGGCCGGTACCAAGCGGAGTGTGGTTGGGTATTTTCCAATGTCTTCATCAGTGATTTGGATGATGAGAGCAGGGGTGTGCACCTGCATCGAGTTCAAGATGATGTTCGGTGAGGGGAAGTGGTTGATATCTTGAGTGGCAAAGCTTTATCTCCTGTGCAAAGGGCAGATGGACTTAGTGCTTTTCTAAAAAGGGGTCAAAGATGTATCTTGCAAGAACAAACAGACTTCTCGTATTAAAGAGAGAGGAATGATCTAGGTTTAGCTCTGAACGTGGAAAATTTCAGGATTTTTTCTATAGGAGGCTAGTACGCATAACATTTAATGTCATTAATAGACCGAGTAAACTAGACCCTACAAAAAAAATTCAGAGAATAGTTTTCAGAATTAAAAATCGGAGGCAATTTTGGAAGAGCAATGGTCATTGCTGCCCCATGTCTTAATCCTCAGGACAAGTATATAATAGAGCAAACACCTGAGGTTTAATGTGAGCAGGTAAACATCACCTAAAACCTGCAAACATCGTATTTTGGTTTGAACAAATAGGTGATGATATTGGCAGAGATGCTGCTGGGGGTGGGCTTTAGGTTGGAAAACACCGATTAAGGTTATTGGTAGGGTGTGGCTGCACAGCCTATTTCCAGCTCCAATTTTCACTGGAAAGGGAAGAGCTCACTGGCGAATAGAACTTGATTCAGAGACACCAGGCTGGAGAGCAGCAGTTGGAGCAGGAAGGAATTCCGGTGAATATGCTGAGGACATCACAACCATTGAAGACTCTCAGGGCTGTCTTGGGGGGTGTCCGTTGAACAGAGTTATCAAAAAAGTCTGAAGGCTTCCACTTTTATGAGGTCAAGCAGAGTAAGAAGGAGCAACAGAAACTGGTGTTAACAGTAGCTGGAAAAGATGCATCTTCAATGTCTAGTTGCGTATAGTAGCGAGGATACATAAGACCTCATTTCTCTCCCGGTATAGTCTTGGTAGAAGATGCAGTACTCACACGTATCATTCGTCTTTACTACAGAGCATCCTACACAGCTGGCAGTGCCCAGCAGTGATCGCAGCTCTGCGGCCATGAGCTCCCACAGTATGTAGTGACCTGCATGTGCACCCATGCTGCTGCTGCTGCTTCCCGTATCCTCATTCCAGAGGGCTGACACCAACAGCACCCCACTGAAAAGCAGCTTTTCGGAACGTTGGGCAGCAAGACTGCGTTTACCCTGTTCCCTCGTTGGACTCTGTAAGTGTCTGCCAGCGTAACTGAGGGTGTAGTTGAGCTCTTCATCATCCAGCACTGAGATACAACATCTGTGGATGCAAGGCTACAGGTGTTTAATAGCGCGTAGCACAGCTTTACAAACGTGGCTAATTAGAACTCATTAGCACTGGTATTACATTGCTGTGAAGAGCTAAGGTTAGGAATCCTGCTTTGCTGCGGTTTACTGAAAATTAATCTCGAGAGACCGTTTGTGGCAAAATTCTCGTTATTGAAATAGAGAGGACATTCCCTATCATCTTCTAGATAGGGGACCAAGGCCAGAGTTTAGGTCTTGAATACTTCACGTTTATTAGTAATGACAAGTATTGCAGCCAGCACAAATATTAATACTGTGGGATGAGCAGATTTTGCATCATGTAGATACTTTGTAGAAAGGCCTGAGTGTAGTCATCCACCCACGTGTGGTCTGTGGTGCTGGACAGCCTTGCAAAAAGGGAGACTCTGACCACCAGAAAACAGTGCCCTGTATCATTAAGCTTTCACTGGGCTGCCTCACCTTTGATGATGAAGCTGAGCCACAAGATCAGAGATTTGAGCAAGATGATTGATACCGCCTTCACCCTGGGAGAATGGTATGAACGTACTGAAACAAAACATTTTGAGCTTTGAGGACCGGTATCGGGAAAAGCTGCCTGTACAACACTCTGTGTCCCTGCAGCTTCGAAAGACTCTACACAAACTGATAAGGGATGACATGAAGAACATTTGTTACTGAATGTAAGAGTTCCTGTTTAGCGTGCTTTCCCTGCTGGAGTGCATTCACTGCCTTGTTTGTCCCACACCTTGTAGGTTATTTTCATCTCAGAAGCAGCTCTTTAATAGTTATCAGAATTTAAAAGAGGACAGAAATCTGTTGCTGCCCTTTTTATTTACGGTCAATTTTCAAACATGATCTCTCAAGCTGTATTTGCACAGAACTTCAAAGCCATCTTCTTAGAAACTTAAATAAGTCCTGAAAAGATTTCTTACCTGAGAAAGGATGCCTTGACCATAACTGGTTAACACATTGTGAAAGCACAAAACTCTCTGTGCAGCAGTATTTAAAACTGTGAATCACAGTAAACTGGGGAACTTGCTTTGAAAAATAGTATTTTGTAGCAAGGACAAAATCTAAAACCTTTAACTAGATGCTTTGTCTGCAAAACCACTGGTATGTCTGATTCTTCCTACTGGGTGATCACTGTCATTAGTTCCAAGAGACAGAAGCCCGCAGGAGCCAAGCGTAATCTCATGTTATATCTGTGGCATTTGGTGTAGGCTGGGAGAAGGGGCAGATCTCGCCCTCCTGGGCAACTGTGCAGCTCCGTTACAGCAGTTTGTTTTCAATGGTGAAAGGAGTTTTTCTGGTCTTTTCTGCCTGTCACTGTTAGAAACTCAAAACAAAGGCTGAAAGCAGACTTGAGCTGCCTGAGGCTTGTTATTTATTGACCTTTCATCAAGTCAGTGTTTTCAGTTTAATCCCAGTCTCGGTCAACCCAACCAGTTCCAGATGCAGGCATGAAAGCCAGACCTCAGCCTTTCCTTCTGCGGGTGTGATGATTTTCTAGGAAGGGTCCCAAGGACTCCTGGGCTACCTGCAGAAGGCCCACCCACTTCTGATCTACCTTCTCTTCAGAAGCTCAGGCAAGAGCTCATGCAATCACAAGCTTGTGTGCTAACCGGTGGGGTGATAATGGAGTCTGGTGGGTTCTACCCACAAAAGACAGGATTGGTAACCCTGGCTGCCGGAAAGCAGCCTTGCAGTGAAGTTAAATCCTTGAAGACTTTTTGTAGATGAAAGAATCCACAGCCTTGGCATGGCCGCTCCTTCATCCAATTTCCAAGAGCAGCTCATCAGAACTGCTGGTCTAGGGAAGGTGCTGCAGAAAATGGATCCTCACATGTCAAAGGAGTGAGTGTCTGCCTGTTGGGGATCAGCCGTTGTCAGCGTTGCAGAGTAGTTTTACTCCCTGCCTGGGTGACCACAGAGGGCCGGCAGCACACTAAAAGCCCAAAGGGGCAAAACACCCCGAAGAGCATGGCTTATGATAACTGCTGGTACCCGAGGTGTCCGGGT
>NW_010431086.1:60240-83223 GCF_000710305.1 Buceros rhinoceros silvestris | reverse complement strand
ACCTGCCAGTGCCGCCTCTTAGAAGTTTGTCAAATCAGAACTTTCTTCACCAACAGGGGAATTGTCCTTTTTTTCCAGCAGCTGCAGTGTACTGAACAGTGTTCAGCACATTTTTAAAGCCACATCGTCTGCGTGCCCACTGCCAACATCCAGCAGCTATGTACTCCAGAGTTTTCCTGGCGAAGTATCAAACCTCCCTGGAATAATCTTCAGGGGCCTCAGTGAGTGTGTTCCCTGGTCCTGCAGAAACTCTGAGCCAGCTCACGGAGGTACGATACTGAGTCTGCAGATCTGGTAAATATTTAAGGTTAGAATTAGCAACTATTTTAAAACACTTATTTTCTGATAAACATTCGCTCAGTGCTGTGAAATCCAAAGTCCTTCCCGGGGTTAAATAACAGTAATGATTCATTCTTGTCATTGATACGTGTTTCTGTTTAAATACTTAAATCAGTTCCTTAATACAGGAGGTTTGCTTATAATAGTGGAAAAGGAACGACGTATCTATCCTAGCCTGAATGACCAACCAAAAATCTGAGATGTTTATGGTTAGGAGGAAAACCTGAACATTGTATCAGGTACTTTGTTCAGTTCTTTTTTGGTCTGGGTGGGGACGTATCCCCGTTTCCCTGATCATAAGGTATAGTACCAGGAAGAATAAAAGCAAAAAGGTAGCTGATGTAAAAGCCAACTTCATGTTCTTCAGACTGTTTTTTACGTAAAGGAGAAGTGCAAGGGGTAGCTGCTCTTTCTGAGAAGGTTTAGCTGCGTTTAAGATGGTTTTGAGTCTAGGAAACTCCATTGAGGGAGCAGGTAGCCCAGGTGACACGGGCTCTGTGCTCAAGATGGGTGTATATCACTATGCAAAGTAGATGCAAACTGAGTAACTCTGGAGGCTGAACATGCCTTTTTTTCTATTTATTGCTTTGTGCTCAATCTACTAATGGTGTAAATATTTGGAGAAGAAAAATAAACATTTCAGGAGCACGTGGAGAAGGGCGGCGCAGACATCCTAGAAAACAGAGGATGTGACCCTGCAAAAGACTAGAAGAAAGGTTTTCAGCCACTTTCCTGTAAGAAAGAGGATTAGAGAAGCTCAGGCAGTTTCTTTATTAGCCACCATTTAAAGAGAACAAAACTTCAAAACAAGTGTATGTAAAGCACTGCACTGCTGCATGAAAAGGGATTAAAAAGAAGATGCTAGATGAAAATACTACTGAGAGTAGGAACTTACTGTGTACGTTGGAAAAACAGGCTACGAGCCTCAAGGCTCTGAGAAAGAATCGAAGCTTTACTCTATTGACAGGAAACCAGAGTTGGCAAGAAATCCACAGCATTTTCCAAACGCTACTTTTTTTCCCCCTTAAAGTGAGGAGGTTGCCAAGCAGCTTCTAGCTGAAAGAACAGAACCTGATTTTTCGTATCAAATTATAAAAAATGACAGTTGAAGGAGCCTTGAAATGGGAATCTGTCTCCCTCTTCGAAAAGGAACAAGTAAATGTAGCCATCCCTTACCAAGTCTTTTTTTACCCTGTTTTAAAATCCTCTAGCAAGAGAGTTTGGATGTTCTCTAGGTAATGTCTTCTGAGATACATTACTTTAAGAAATTATTTTGTGTTTGCTCTTCCTGTTTGTTCTTTCTTATCATAGACTGAGGGCACTTGGAGAACAAATTTTCCGTCTAACGTGTAACGCTCTTGATAACATTTCCATACAGGAAGGCCAGCAGCTTTAGAGCTGTCCTTCTCTCTGTGCTTCGGTCGCCTTTTTACTGGTTGTCTTCCCCTTTAAGTATTTTGAAAAGCAAAACAGGCTTTATTTTTAAAACATTTCCTCATAAATCTTGTTTCCTAAAGTTCTTGACAGGTTCATAGTTCTTCACTCAAGCATCTCTGTTTTTTTTTACACCTTTTCTAATGTGCTGTATCCAAAACTGGCACTGGAATCTGGAAGCTGGAGGTGGTGAAGGGTGTTTCTGTAGATTTGTCACTCAAAGGAGGCAAAGTTCACCTCCAGTGTTTGACTTACAGTAGTACTACTAATATGTCCCATGGTGACATTTGCTTAGTTGTCCAAGTGTTGTGTTTTTTCGTATTCACAGATCCTGTTCTGTGCTGTTGCTGTCTTGTGAGCGTCTCTTCCTATTTTGTCTATGATTTCTCATTTCTAAGTATCTAATACATTAATTCCTTTGGAGCATTTCTTCTGTTTGAGGAGATCATTTTGTGCTGAAGCTGCTGCACAGGGTGGTGGCAGTTGCTCATGAAATTGGAAATGTATTTTACAGCGATATAAATCACAAATTGAAGTGTGCCATCGTCATTGGGTAGCAATTATTGTGCCCTGTTCCGAGTCATACCACTGAATTTTGTGGTTACGTTATAGTAGTTTTGCACACACCATCTACTCCTGCTTTCCATGTGAGAATGTTATAGTGAAGTCTTAGCCAAAGTTTTATTACGAATGCAAGAAATTATGTCAGTCTTTGCCGTCATCAGCTGGATGGGTGTGGTGGATTGACCTTGGCTGGTCACCAGGTGCCCACCAAGCTGCTCTTTCGTTTCCCCCTCTTAGCAGGACAGGGGGAGAAAATGAGATGAATATCTGAGGGTTGAGATGAGAACAGGTTGATCACTCAACAGTTACTGTCAAGGGCAAAACAGACTTGACTTGGGGAAGATTAATTTATTAGGAACAAATTAGGACAGTGAGAAATAAATCAAAACTAAAACCACCTTGCTCCAGACCTCCTTTCTTCCCAGGCTCAACTTCACTCCTGAATCCTCTACCTTCTGCCCCTCAAGTATCACAGGGGAGTGAGGGTTCTGGTCAATTCATCACACATTGTCCCTGCTGCTCCTTCCTCCTTACACTTTTCCCTTGCTCCTGCAGGGGGACCGGTGGAGTCTCAGCCACGGGGCACAGTCCTCCATGAGCTGCTCCAGTATGGGTCCTTTCCATGGGCTTCAGTCCATGGAATCTAGGAATGAACTGCTCCAGTATGGGTCCTCCACAGATCACAGGTCCTGCCAGAAAACCTGCTCCAGCATGGGCTCCTCTCCATCGGCCTCAGCCGCTACCAGGAGCCTACTCCAACGTGGGCTCTTCACAGGCTGCAGCTTCCTTTCGTACTCCACATGGCATCCACTGTGGGCTGCCGGTGGATGTCTGCTCCTCCATTAACCCCCATGGGCTGCTCGGGGACAGCCTGCCTCGCCATGGCCTTCACCACCATCTTTACCTGGGCACCTGCAGCACCTGCTGCAGCTCCTTCTTCACTGACCTCGGGCCTGCAAAGTTGTTTTTCTCACACGTTCTCACTCCTCTCTCTGGCTGCTGTTGTGTAGCAGTTTTCCCCCCCTTCTTAACTATGTTATCACGAAGGCACTACCACCATCGCTGATGGGCTCAGCTTTGGCCAGCAGCAGGTCTGTCTTGGCCCTGGCTCTGACTGACATGGGGGGCAGCTTCTGGCATCTTCTACTGCACTCCCACTACTGCAGCACCCCTCTTACCACAACCTTACCATGTGAGCCCAGACAAGTTACCACATCGGAGAAGAAACTAAGTTCTCTTAACATGCTTTACTCTTGATGAAACCGTGCTGGCCGTTTCTCAGCACTGTATTATTTTCCATGGGTTCACAGGCCATTTCATAATTTGTTCCAGTAGCTTTCCACGTTCAGCTGAATTCCTTGGATTTGTTCCTCTTCTTCGCTTCCACCTCCTTAAAGGCGGATGGGACACTCACCCTTCATAAGTCCTCAGGCTCACGTCATGGCAGTCAACTTTTAAATGCTCTCTCTTTTAAGGACTTTTCTAGAAAAAGCAAGTAAACAACACTTGGTGACAGGCTTGCCGGTTGCAGTTGCACACCTCTGTATTCCTCTGCCTTCCCAAGGTTTTTATCTGGCTGGTGTTTATGAATTGTCTCTTTCTCCAGTCCAGATGATGCCTATTCCACATCTGAATTCCGTACAAGGAACCCAAGTTTTTGGCACGCTGTCGAATGACTTTTGATAACACAGCTCCTGCTTTAACAATCTGCCATTTGTCATAACCATGCAGTGAGCAACAAAAGGTCTCTGTGAAATGTTGAATGCCAGGCACAATCCCAGCCGTCAGGGCTGGTAGACTATCTGGCATATGAGGTAGGAAAAGCCAAAGAAAAAACAGAAAAGATGCAAAGTTGTTGTCGAGGTTCTCTATAAATACAACTGGACATTTTATTATCTTTAAAAGGGGAGGATTTCCCTTTGGTAATAGAAATCAGAAATCTAATAAGTGTGAATATTCCACTTAGTGGAATAGAAATTCCAAATCAAATCGCTTTCATTTTACTCTCCGTAGATACGTTTAGTTCAAAAACTTTAGCAATACTCCAGAATAGTTAAATATAAAGAGAATCAATTGTAATAAACCCATTGGTTAGAATCAACTTTTGATAATGCGCAACAACATTTGTAACAGTAGTGACATTTCTTCCTACAGCACTGTTGCTTTTCAGAGCCCAGATTCATCTGCTATCCCTCTTCATACGTGTTGGCCTTAGAAAAGTTTCCTAAAGACCATATAATGAAACCTCATTTATTAACGGGTTTTTTTGTTCGGTCATGATTTTCCTTTGGGAGAGATGGGGGCGTCCAGTATATATTGCTGCCTCAATCTGGAAAATAATCATCATAGGTTCTCCAAAGGATGTAATAAACTAGTGGAAAAATGTTCAGGGTGGGCTTTCTTTGATCTGAAGGCATCTTTAAAGGTTGCAGCATGCCTAATAGTGTGGTACTGAAAACTTGCAAGTAACAGAACATAAAATGCTCGAATCAAAGCTGAGGTGAAGAGAAAGGTCTTACATTTAAACTGTTAAAACCAGAGCACCAGTGAGGTGTGGGAGCACTTAGCATAAAACCTCATTTCAGCGGAAGTAGCGGTGTAAATAGTGTCCTGTATGTAACAGCAATTTGTGTTTGTATCACTAAATTGTGCAACCAAGGAAGGATCCAGCAACTGATGGCCACCTACACTGTCCAAGAAAAAACAAAATCCCCTTTAGGATGGTATTATTCCTTAATCAAGTCTTGTTTAAATTAATTTTCTTCCCAAAGGGATAAGATTTGGGTGACCTTTTCTGGGGACCTTATTAAAGTGTGCTTTGTTTATTGAGCACTCTTGAAATAGCTTGGACCAAGATGCATTTTTGCTTAATAAAATGTGTCTGGACTGGTTCCATTACCCTCCCACTCGCTGAAGCTCACAGGACTAAATGGGTGTAACAAAAAGAAGAATTTGGCCATTGACCTGAAAATCCAGTGACTCATACTGGATCACATTAAACTGTCTCCCTGGTTGAGGCTGTCACAGAGGACTGCTGCTAACGTTGAGCTTGCCTGTGCCACACGGCCTGGGGGAGGCTTCGGGGGGCCAGACCTTTCCAGTGGATTCACAGAATCACAGATAACGGTGAAGGCTGGAAGGGATCTCTGGAGGTTATCTGGACCAACCCACCTGATCAAGCAGGGCCACTTAAAGCAAGTTGCCCAGAACCATGTCTAGGTGCTTTTTTGATATCTCTAAGGAGGGAGACTCCACCACCTCCCAGCTAGTGCTGCCACCATCACAGTACAAATGCGTTTCCTGGTGTTCAGTTGAATTCTCCTGTCTTTCAGTCTGTGCCCATTGCCTCTGGTCCTGTCAGATGCACTGCAGAGCTGAAGGGAGGGTGAGGAGTGTACTGGCTTGGAGACAAGGAGGGCCATGTTGTACTGCCAGCTGACTTCTCTTCCAAGCCCAGTATTCAGAATTCATACTTCTGGATTTTTCACTATTGCAGAGTCCTTGCTTATGGGTCTGTAGAGCCCATGGGAGGTTTGTTCAGAGGGTTTCCAGTCTCATCAAGCTGGTTTGGTGTGGAGCTGGCTGGTTGTTCAGATCCCCATCTTTGCAGGTGATCTCCACAATGAAGAGACCTACCAAAAAAATCCCCACCTGAGCACTTACACCAGGGTCCCTCTGTGAGGTCCCACACAAGTCTGATTGTACGCTCCAGCAGATGAGCTATTCTGTGCTACGGGCAGGGAGGAAGGAGAGGGCTGTCCAAGGTGAAATCTATCCATGTATTTGTCTGCCCATGATATTTGTACTACTCTCTGTGCTTCCTGCGCAGATCCTCTCACCTAGCATGTGTGGAAGCACAGTCCTTTTCCATTTCCATTCACAGGAGCAGAGAATACACAGGAGAATTACATTACATGTGAAGATCGCCTAATCCAACACGTCAGCTAGCCAAACTGGCCAACCATGTTACCGGTGGGTTTTCTTTTTTTGCTCAACCAGAGAGCTAAGTGCTTTCTCTGCCTGCAAAAATTATCAAGAAATATTGTCTCAGAGAAAATGCCTTGGAAGCATAATCCCAGGTGGGGATTAGACTTGTTTTAACGAAGGTCATCTGGAATTGGAAAGCTGCACACACATCCGAGAGTGTCTGGTGACATGTGGAAGCGTAAAGGTGAGACTGACTCATAAAAGTGCACTCGGGGCCGTTTTACAACAGTAATTCACAACGTATCTCATCCAAAACAAAGCAGGATTTGCTTGCCCTCAGGGATCACTGTGTACATACAGAGGAAACAAAGGGCTTACATCTTTCAACACAAAATATTTCAGTATAAATAGCTCACAGGAACGCAGCTAATCTCTAAGGCCTTCTGTCAGCCAGCTGCTGCAGAGGGGGGAGAGGAAAAGCCTGGTGAAGGGCATGCTCAATGTGGAGTGTGGGCTTTTTATATGCAGCCAAAAAAATGCTTGGTGCTTGATTTCGGCATCCAAGAACCATAAGGGGTGATCACTTCAAGTGAGAGAGCCTCTTTCAAAACCCAGGAACTGTGTCTTCTCTGCTCCTGCAAGAGAGGACTGTAAAACAGGCTCTGCACAGTTTGATCTCCCACCTGTGCTCCAGGGTTATGTCAGCCCTGTTAAATAAAAACCATCCAGGGAAGAAACTGAGGCAGTGAACCTCTGACTGCCCACACTGCAAACCCAATTCTCTCACAGGGTTGGTTAAGGACCAATCCAACCGGCTCTACCTGAGACAAAACACCATCATGGTGTGGGCGACACCTCCGGCAGGTAGCCTTCCCCACTGGCAGCGAGGGTGAGAGGATTGCACTGCCTTGATCATCAGCCCTGCTGTCTCTGAACACGCCGGCTCCTGTGCTTTCCCTTACGGAGGTGCCCTCAGCTTCATGTCATAAAATCACCACCCTAGTGGAACGTGTGATGGGAGCCAAGGATCACTTCTGGGAATAGGTAAGTGTTTGGAGGTGTAAATGCAGCCCCATGGGGTGACACACTGGCTGCCTGATGCCTGGGCTGCTTTTCAGTGAAACTGCAGCATTTTAAGGGCAGAAAGACAAATCCTATCAACCAGCTTGCCAAACTGCTATCAGCCACAGAAGGCTGTCTAAGTTGAGCAAGGACTGGGCTTTTTGTGTACATACCTTCGAGGTGCCCAGCCTTGTATGAATAACCTAAAAGTTCCATTCAATAAATTCAAAATTATGGAAAGCATTTATGCACAAATTTGGGAGTTAGCCTCATCACAGCCTTCCTTATGTGCTAGGTTAACAAAACCTACAGATCTGGTGTTAGCTGCTCAGGGTACTCAAATCAGTTGACCGCAAAACCTCACAGGACTGATCTTCTGATTTCCAAATGTTTGTGAGAAAATTAATGGAAATCAGGATCAGATTTCCAAAGGCACTGTGGAGAAGATGGAACAGGCTAGATTCTTTTTTTGCTTGTTTCATAGATACACATGCAGAACACATGCGTTTCGCAGCTTTGCTTCAAGGCAGTTTAATTTGCAACGTGTTAACAGAGGGTTTTAAAATACTTTTTCTTATGCCTTAGCTGGTGGTGTAGCTACTGCAATGGACTGTAGCCCAGAGGCCTCGGCATTTGCTGGCGCAATGACGAGGTGGCGACACCACTGGCAGATAGGTGGATCAGTGGTCTCAGCCCTTTCCTTCCACCAGGACTGTCACTTCTCCATGCAACCAAAGGAGCCAAGCCAGTTCCTGAGGTGGGCAGCAAATGGAAGGAGATGTTGTTCTCGTTCAGCTCCTGCATGACTGATGTAAGGACAGTTGGAAGCAAGCCAAGCTGCTTGAGGGAGTTATGAACTTCTGAAAGACGGTTTCTGCCAGCTAAGTTTGTCTCTCGTTGATATGCACACACCCTGCTGCTACAGAAAGGATAAGGAGCAGGTTCCTTCATTCAGGCACTGTGAGAAGAGGTTGGCCTCTTCTGCTGGGCTCTCTTGCGAAGGAGCCAGTCCTCCCTGACAATGGTTAACTGCTGGAAGAGGTGGTGGGTGGGGGTGCTGACATGTAAGGAAAGGCCGGGAGCGGCTTGTTAGCCTGTTTAATATCTCAGCTGCACAGAGACAGGCTGCTCTATGCCCAGCAGAAATATTGTGGAGAGTAACTGGCTGTAATCACCCACTGAGATATGCTCTACTTTTAGTTGAATCCCAGTGTTTTCCCCATCAAAAACATAATGCTCCGTGGTGGGACTCCACGTTCAACTCCAGTGTTGAACAGAAGGCAGTAAAAACACATTTCATCATGCAGCGGAGGTGACCCTGCAACAGAACAAACAGCTCTCAGAGGACCTGTGGCCAGACATTGGCCAGACCTCCGGAATGCCAAGCCCTAGGCTTCACATACACAGTCCTCACAATGAAATCCAGAGATAAGATTCCCTAAACACTGCATAAACATGATCTAAACATGCAGAACAAGGACTGCCTACCCGAGAGGAAACATGAGGTGCATGGCTTTGCTGCAGTGCTGTCCTACTCCGGGTTTATATGCCTGAAGCAGAAAAGAAATGGTATTATCACTGTCTGCTGGGGATGAAGAGCCTTCTCCTGGGAGCCAGATGTCTGTCTGCTTTTTATGAGCTGTCCTTCTGAACTCAGGCACCCTCCGCTCTTGGCTGTACCATGAGCCAGCTTTCAGAGGAGTATTGGAGCGGTGGCCCATTCAAAAATGCCTGTTGCTTATTTTAAGGGTACTTTCCAGACAGGTGAGGGACGTGCTATACAAAAGGTGTTCCCATATAAAAGATGCCTGCAATTATTCATGATCTATCAGTCCTGCAGATGCAAGCACGAATTGTGCAGAAGAGTTGTGAAACTGCTGAAGGCAGTTTTGATCTGTGTATCCCATCTCTCTTTCCACTGTGTCCCAAACTGAACGTGGGTGGGGTGTCCCTCTACATACCTAGTTTCTAGATCCCAGGAATCAAGGATCTCCCCTTGCTGTGGCAATTATCAAGACTCACAGTTTACGGTTTGGTGCACAAGGCTCTAGGCTGCTGCAGTGGTTCAGTGAAGTAAGGGAACACAGATTTTCTAATCTTTGACTGGTCATTTTACATCTTTTCAAGATCTTGCTGGACTCTGCTGCCCCCATCTTCCCTCCCCTACTATCCTGGCTGTCAGTGACTGCCAACCACCCCACAGGCAGGGTAATTTATGGGAGAACTCTTTAGTCAGCTGCTGATGAAAACCAGCTCAAACCAGCAAGCCGAACAATTAAATTAATCCAGCTGGTTTTCCATGAGGAAGATAAACAGTCCCACAGGCTGCTCATCCAGTAGACTGGCAGTGACAAGCAGCTGGAAGGGATAACTACTGGTACAAGCACATCCCAGAAAGATGTCTAACTAGATAGACATCTCTGGGTCCCTATTAACCTTTCCTCTGCCTACAAGGGAGTGTTTCCAGGAGAACCAAAACCTGAAAGAGATCCTTTCCTTCTTATGCTTTCATTATCCAAACATGCTTCACAGAGATATCTATTCCAGTTGGGATCTACTCTATAGATCGTATGTCCAGGGCAAGCCTCTCTTTCAGCCAGCTTTGCTCTATGTGTTAGTCTTACTCACCTCTTAACTGCTCTCATGCCATTACATGCACTTAGGAGACTGATCCCTGGATGTCCCAGCTCCTGGTCCGTGGACACAGCATTTCTTTTCAGTTCCCATTTAAAATATGCACACATGTTCTTCTCCTTGGGGTCTGCACAAAGCCCTGCATTGCGCGCTGCACTGGCTACTAAAACTAGCACAGTTGGCTTAAACTTGCCGTTTTCAAAGATTTCCCCCTCCTCTTTCGGGCAAAAAGCCTTTTGTATGCTTATGGCAAAAATGGTTGAAGAAGGGGGAACACAAGGCAAAAAGAGTCCCAAGCTTCTCTCACATTGCAGTTTGGAGTCCATTTCCTGATGCAGTGTGAGCGCAAGGGACCATCCGATGGCACTGTCCTGTATAATTTGCTTTTCAGAGCATTCTTGAAGGGAATATCTGAGAGCAGAGATCAATGTACGTGCCATTTCCCCTGCCAATCTCCAGAGCTGGTAGCACTGTAGGCTTCCTTCCCCTTCCTGTGATAAAGGAGTCCTGTCACACCAGTATTGTGTTTTGGTTTACCCTGGCAACCTCCAACATCTTAATGATTTTTGTAATGACTTTTGGCAATGAGCAAGTATACTGGAATTAGAAACGCATCTGTTTAATTCAAGAGGAGAATGATGGATTTTCTTTGGAAATGAGACAACAGAGGTTTTGGAACAGGAGGAGAAAAATGCATTAAAAATCAGGTGTAGGAAAAAAAGATCAGAGAGGCAGAGTTGACTCAAGACTGTACCAAACAAACAGGTGAACGTAGTAGCAATGTTTTTCTTCCTGGATCAGCCTGACCACAGGGTATGTTCAGTGACTGGTTCTTGCGAAATGGCAGGCGAGCACCGAGGCTGTAAATAACCCGTCCCCTATCAGCTCTACAGTAGTAACAACAGGAACATGCACCCTCTCTTGGGAAAACCCAGGAGTGGTAACCTGTGAAGGTCGAACATGAACATATAAGGAAAGCTCTTATCACAACATTGAGTAAGAAAGCCTGTGAAGTTTCAGCTGTGCCAGTTTAGATGCCTGGCACCTTGTCTTGAAGCCAGTTCTTCCAACAGCCCTGGATCCCAACCAAACCAAAAGATGGTTCCCTTTTCACTGGGGACTCTTAGTATCGAGAACTTCTAGCAGAGAGCCTCCTGCTACTCTGTGACATGGCAGGACATGCTCCACCTATCATGGTGGTCCGCACAGGAGGTACATAAAAGCCAATAGCACAGTTATGGGTAGCTATCACCACAGAAGCAAGCAAAGATAGTGTATGACAGGAACTCCTCAAGGAATGAGAAAGGTTGTCCTTATTTGGGTCCTGACAAGAGTCGGCTCTATAAAATGTCATGTAAATTCTGTTCCTCTTCTCCATATGTGAATGCTTCTAACCGTGGTGTTGCATGATGAGGTACGAAGGGGACTAACCAACCAGTTCCCTAACGGCAAGTTTTATGGAGGTTAAAGTAAGGCAGAGCTTAAGGATTTCATTTCGCTGAATGTATGAGGCTGGGCTGTTGACCAGTTGATCTATGAAAATAAAAATAAAATAATGGTGTCTTTGCTGCAGAGAGCCAGCAGCAAGCGCCCCAGACATGGAGGAGCTGCAGAGGCAGCCACAGGACCTCCTTGGCACTGGTTCAATAACCACCATTTTGCAGGCTTGCCTCTATGTCACCGCTTCTGCTGCCAACCCTGACTGCCCTGGGCAGCTTTGCCAGGACAGAGCCCCTCTTGCACTGGGCTGTGGTGTGCTGGGAGGCAGAACCTGGCGTCTGGGAGATGGGCAGCAGGCAGGAACCAGAGCAGACCCTGAAGGGGGGCCCATCCACGATGATGGTTTGTGCTAAAGCTCTACCCTCTCCTGGGGCAGCAGCTGAGTTTGATGCTGAGCTCCTGGAAGTGTCCTGGGGACAGGAGTTCTTCAGCCTTCAATGGTCGTTAATGCTGGCTGACAAATTTGGGACAAGGTTATCTTTTCCTGCAGAAGGTGCTATTAGCTAGTCTGGGACGTTAATGAGGCTTCAAAAAGTATAATTTACTGACCCAGCTGAATCACCAGTTGTCTTCACGAGAGAGTCTTGTACCAGCTCATGTATTTATACACAAGATGTAGGTTTTTTAATCTATTCTGTATTTGTCCTATAAACAGCCATATTGTGACTGAAAGCCTAATTTTCCTCATTTATCTATCAAATTCATATTCCGCAACTTGTAGGAAAAAACTCACTTCACTCTAATGCAATGACTAAAATACTCCTTTCAAAACACTTCGCCACGCCTGTGCATTTCTCAGTTGGGAAAATACATTATTCACCCATTGTGCAGTTAGACAACCTTGGGCACAGGGTTATAAAGGAACTAGTCCATTCTGAACAAGTACACGTGGTAGCTGGTAACACTATAGTCTTATAAAACTATAGCCTGGTAATTTACCCCAATTAGCCAGTGACGAACCTTTTGGCCCTTTGGCTTGATTGCTTTTAGTGTCTGAGCTTTCATTTGGGTCATGCTGGGTGCAGCGTAGACATTCATTTTCAGTGAATCAGTGACAGAACTGTAAGTCATCCGAGATGACTGACTCACAGCCCCATGATTTTTAGCAACATAGGATATGGTTTTAAATACGTAGCAAGACCCTCGCCCTGAAATCAACATTTTGTAAAAAAGCAGATCAATGCCTCACAGATACTCGACATGTCAATCTATCAGCGTAGTGCAGAGTCAAGTCTAATTCACCAAACAGCGCACCAGCTCGTTATCTGAACCACTTGGATTGTCAGGTGAGCTATAAAGATCTTTGAATCAATTAAACAATTTCACTCTAGGCTCTTTGCTTGAAATAGCTTTGAAACACACGGCACAATTCTTTCTAGACAATCCTGGGAGAAAGTAAACATGCTATGAATGATTAGCCAACTTGACCTCAGCTTTCAAGTGTAACAATGTCTTTTATATGGAAAGTTGGTAAACACCAATGAAAATTGATGTGTGACTGCAATTAACATTGCTGATTACTGTCGCTGTTTTGCCACCCACATTCTTTAAGAGCCCGCTAGAAAAATGTTCCCTTTTCAAAGCTCATTTAGCAATGCTGTCACGTGAGGCGCACAGGTCATGGTTCTCACAGTGGCACAGCCCACTGAACTTTCATGCTCTGCCGTATTCTGTGCACAAACCTGTTTTTTTCCACTTGGGCACCAACATAGTAGATTTAGTTACTGCTGCTTTGCTCCATCAAGAGCACATTCATCCCCTTTGCCACCAACTGCTTTACAGCATGAAATATTGTCTGCGGGTGCCAAGGATGAAACCTAGCTGAAGAAGCTTGGCTAGGTGAAGAAGCTCAGATGAAGAAGGAAGACAGGATTGGTGGCAACCTGAAAACAATGCTGACATGGCACAGTACTGGTCAGTGTCCTTCCTACAAGATGGAGCTTCCCAAAAGGGCCCTAGAGCGGTGGGATTGTGGTGTTGGGAGGCAAAGAGTGGGGCAGAGAGGAAAAGAAGTTAAGCATGAGCAGAGCAAGGTGGAAATGCACTAAAAACTTTGGCAAGGTCAGTGAACTTTACTGGAGAAAGAACTTTGAGCACAGGGAGAGGAGGATGGTGAAAAAAAAAAAAGAAGAAACCTTTGGCCTTTGACCATTGGCATCGTTTGAGCATGCATATCATTTTTCTGTGTACTTGGCAGCACACCACTGGAGATATTTTGCACATGCCGAAATCTGGGCAGCTGACACCGGCGAGCAACACAGGGACATGTTTTCTGTGCTAGCAGAGGTGGGGTTGACATTTGGACTTTGAAAAGATGGGGAGGAAGTGGACTTATGGATGGGGCACACCAGTAGTACTTAGACGAAATAAACGCTCAAAGTACTTTGTCTTGCTAGAACAGTGAGACTGGTGTGTAAGCAAAGGGACAAGAAATAAAGTCCCGTGGGCAGGTGCAGTTTGTTCAGTGTTTGTGTGTAAGATACACACAAATAATCTAGACATGATGACAGAAGCTTGTGAGATGAGGACTATTTGTGCCCTTCTTAAAGAGCTGCTTCTGGGCTGACTGTGAGCACAAGGCACCTTGATCCACACGGAGGCCTCACGAACATCTGGCCATCACACTGTCCACAGGACTGTCAGCAGAGCCTGTGCCTCAGCAGCATCCAGGGTGCCTGAAGCCATGTTAGGCCTTCCTCTCCTTGCTTGGAAGAGTTTAAAGATCCCCTGAAGATGGCCTCTAACTCCTGCTGGGGAAGTTCTTCTGCATTTACACACTGGATGGCTGCAGCCTGTCCCCACCAAAGGCATCTGGTATACCCAGCGAAACAGGCTCAGGTGGACACACCCAGCTGACACCACAACTCATCGGTCAAAACATAGAACACTAAAGTCAAATATCAAGAGGCAAGAAGTAAAGTCTTTACCAGAGAAAGGAAATGCTTAACAACACACTCCAGTGGCTGTTTTTTCGGTGATGTGAAGATCTATATAGATTGAAAACAATCGAAGACTCCCCCCTCCCCTTTCTCTTTTTTTTTTTTGTTTTTGTTAATGATTGAAAAGGGAGTCTGAAACTTTCCTCTGTGAAAGACAAGGTTAAAAAGAGAGATGATGGTTAGCATAACAGAGCTAAGGCAGAGAAGAGGTCCTCAGAGAGCTAAGTATGTGGATAAAAGTATTGATCATGCTGAAAACACTACATTTACTGAGACAAAAACGACTAAGCAATTCACATCTTGCATGGTTGCCAGCAAGATTTGTAGCAAACATAACAAATCAATTGTTCACCTTTAATCACTCCTGAAGAGCCATTGCAGCTGCTCTTCACCATACACAGGCTATCTCAATGCCAGAAGGGAGGAATATTAAGTCACATCCTTCGTGGCGAAAGGGATGACAGTGAGACATATTTAGTGCACTGTGCTTGTTGCTCAGCTGTTTCCGACACTTAATAACGGATTATTAATTAAACGGAGGTGCTGTTGTTGGGTAGAGCTGATGATTCGGAGACAGCAGATCCAAAGTCTTTCTCCAGACCTGCCATTGCCTTTTTCTGCTTTTTTCTTGGCAAGCAATTGGGTCTTCACGAGTTTCAGCTTGCCTATCTGTAAATACAGATAACATATGCACACTAATACACTAAACAGACTTGGCTTTTCCTTCCACTCTCAAGCTGTCCGTGAGCAGACTGATTGGTACGTGAGTCATCACTGCTCAGTGATTCCTTCACGCGTGCTGCTTACACAGTATTTGTTACCTGTAACTGAAACACCGATAGCCAGAACTGTTTTGGCTCACTAGTCCAATTTTTTCTGTACTTAAAGAATATAAAGTGAATTTCTCTTGGGCACACTGGAAAGAAAAAAAAAATAAAACATTTATAATTGAAAAGGAGGATTTGCTCAACATGGAGTAAACCAAGTTTTTTCTTTGACATATTATTTTAAAACTTGTCATTGGCATGTTTGCAATGGGTTAGCATCACTGAAAGAGAAATAAGAGAGTTTCTGACTCCAGGACTGCAAAGCAGAGCAGTTCGCCACTGTCTCACTCCATTCGCAGTTCAGTCCTAATGTCACTTTGCTTGTCACGGGCAGAAAGAAAATCATAAATGCTCCGTACTCATTTTGAAGAGTGATGGTTAAAATCCCAACAGAATCCTACCTTCTTCTGCAGAGGAGCGGAGGAATGAATAGGGGCAAACAGACACTGTTCCTTCCTCCCCACCAGCTGGAGACTTTCCAGATCTGCTGCTTTACAGAGTAGTAAGCAGAACATCAATTCAACAGGACATGGGCACAGCTTGTACTCCATGGCCTGGGGAGGTCAAGCTCCCAGCCCTACACGGAAGCTGAACTGGTCTGGGGCATCTCACAGGCAGTTTGCCATTGGCCCCTCTCTAAGCAAAACAGGGGCAATCTCTGCCTGTACTGTTCTGCCTGTTGCTGCATTGTTTCATCTTTAATGAAGGTGTCATTAAAGAAACTGGTACTGAGGCCAGAGTTTTAGCAGTCTCAGCACTGTACCTGTTCTGTTTTACTGCACATCATACAAAACGCATCTGTGCACTCCTACAGACACTGCTCAGGCTGTAGGGTTTTGATCAGAAGTGTCTATTTGTAACGCACCAAAATAACCAGGGCTCGGGTTATTTATCACGAACATGTAGAAAGTTCATTTCACCTCATTTTAAGCTAAGTGCACAAAACATATGCATGATCACAATAAACCTGTGAGGCCACAAAATACTGTAACCTCCATTATATGCCTAAGGAAACTGAGGCAAGGACAGTCTAGCAGCAATAATCCAAAATAGCACTTAGCTCTCCAAAAGAGAATGTAGACAGAAACTGGGTGTTAAACCCAAGGAGACATTCACAAAACCGTCACTGAATAACTTTGATACTTAGGAACCCAGAATTTCTGTGGTATTACCTTCAAACCTGCAGGCTGAGGGTGTCTGCAGCAGGCAGCAAGCACCGCTCCTACACCGACACTGCTGAGCCCCCCGTGCGACAGCCACAAGCCCTCAGCACCAAGCTGGACCTGTACGAGAGCACGATGTGCCCAACACCCCAGTGTCAGGGTGCATGCAGAGGGACTGATGAGCATCACTGCTCCTCTAGTCCAAGAGGACTCCACTGTCCCTGGTGGGGTGGGCATCCTCATGGAAGGAGACATTAAAGCTGGGACCAGGGAAAATGAAGAACGTGAGAAAAATAGACCCTGCTCTTCCCTTGAAGATGTACTGCCTGAAATGCAAGATTCGGGGAACAACACGGAGTGTGAGAGAGAGAGGGATGCTCAAGCCAGTAGGGACGTCTCCTATCCCTGAGCCTGAGCAGGAAAGCCAGTTTTAGGTTTCCTTTTTGGATTGTTCATGCATTTTTTTTTTTTTAAAAAAGAGGCATTGGACAAAAAAAAAAAAAAGAAAAAAGAAAAAAACTACAACAGACATGAAAAGCACGATATCGTGCACGTAGGACCCATAGCGAGTGAATTCCAGGGAAAACCTCATGGTAACCTGGAGTAAAAGCCACAGAGGGATGGGATGGGAAGGAGAAACCTCAGTAGAATTTTGCCATTAAAAGCACTAAACCACCCTGTTTACGTTCAACCACAAAATAGAGTGTGGCAAGAAGATTATGTCCCAGGGAAATTCATGCCTCTGAAGGCTGTTTGTACACCCACAGTAGGACTTTACCCCACCCTGTGGAGGAAGATGTCAAGCTTTCCTTAGGTGGCTGGTGGCAGTGTCCCAAGTCAATTGGAGGCCTTCAAGATCAAAACAAAACAGAACAATCCCTTCCTAGGGAATTTCTTCCCGTCAAGCATTTTTGTGAGGAGTCCAACCTTTTCCGAGAGATCTGACAGTCAAACTCCAGAAAGCAAATCTTTAAGAGCTTCCTTCACCCTTCTCAATTTCCTTGGCTGCTCTGGCGAGGAGGCTGCTTTTGTTGTGTCCAGGGTGACTTCATGTGGAGGACAGCAATCCCCCAGCCACGGTGCTATAATTCCCAGGCCTCTTTGGCCTGGAAGAAGGAAGCTTTGACATACTTCAGGTCCCTCAGCTGAGGCCAGGGCTTTCTCTCTGACCTTGGATGACCAGGCTGGGACTGACCCCTCTTTGATATCTTGCTTGTTGCCTGCTGTAGAGCCCCCTGTCCTACAGAGCAAGTTTGCAGAGCCACATGCACTTCCAGGGGTTTTCACACACCACCACACTGTGCTAAAGAATCCTCCTGGGGAGGGAACTACACTGAAGCACCAAGCGGGGTTTCAATGATGGTCACCTCAACAATCTCACCAGTTCAGGAAACGGAAGTTGGGCAACGTGTCTAGAAGAAAACTTGGCTGACCTTGTGCATAGGGAGGAAAGGTTTCGCCTCTGTTTCAAGCAGGAGGACTGACCTCCCTTCTCTTTTCCCTAAAGTCATTTCACTTCCCACGATGCCACAGGAGAAGGAAATCAGCCCTGCCAAGGCTGGCTCTGGAGTGGGGCTGGTTCTTGCTTTGGCTCCTCTGTCAAGCTGGGAGATGACCACCATGCTGACCAAGGGGAAACCTTGCCAGTTCAGCAACTACTGGAATCACTGTAATATTGAAATACCCAGGGTTTCCAAAATCGTTGTACATCACAAACACAGCCTTCTTTTATCACCAGTTTTTCTGATTTCTCTTTCTTCACAGCTTTGACTCTGTTTTGACTCCTTTAACTGCTTGCTACCCATAGTGACAGCAACAGGCATGGCAGAAATCCCAGACTGAGCTCCCTCTGAACTTGGGAGAAAAGAATACCCCTGTCACCTGTAAGGCTTGGAGGATTTCACAAGGATTTTAGGTATGTTCCTCCTTTACATCTGTCTCACAGTGGCTTACATAGAGCTTTATGGCATCAACCAGACACTCCACGGCCACACAAAAGGCTGCAGAGACCTGTCTTGACAGAATTCTGCTCACCTGGCAACCTGCCTGCTTCTGCTGGGAGCATTGGGCTTTCACAGCTCATCCATCATCCCGCTGGCTTTCCAGTATTTTGGAATACCACTTACCCTTTTGCCGGCATTGTCCTTTACCACCTTGTGTAAAGTAATAAAAACCACCAGCTTTAACCTCACTGGCCTGACTGTTTATGAGGTCAGAAGTGTCGAAACAATTTACATTGAAATTATAGTTAAGAGAAATTGAAAAGTTACCAAGATGATGAAGACATGAATTTTCAATGTATACACATTTGTCCCTTACAATTCTCTGCATATCATTTACTCTGTGTGGGCACGTGTGATTATTCTACATGCACGGGAATAAATACACGTAAATATATCCACATATGATGTGCTTCGTATAAGGTGCATCAACCAAATCTCTTTCCTGAAGCACTGCTGTCATTCTGCGTTGGTCCAGATCTGGTTATTGCAGTGAACTTTAGGCGGACTTTTCTGTGACCAGCTGAGACTGAAGCCAAGTCTCCACTTGTGCATTTCAGTTTCGCGCTCACTGTCTGAGGATCCACAGTGCCCCACTTAGATCTTAACATTGAATTTTATGCACACACTTTTGCATCTACATTTTGCAATCAAGACTAGATACCAAAGGGCATAAAGCTGAAGCTCTTACAAAACCAGCAGACCTTAACCAAACCACAAGCACGTCTCATCTGTCTGCCACGCTCTGAGATTGGTATTAGACAATCACCTCCCTATCATGGTTAGAATATGGAAGAAAAGGGGAAATACAGAGAAACTCTTCAGTAGGTTGAAGAAAAAAGTACTCTGGATTGCCTCAAGAGATTTGGGTTTGGCCAATGGATTTATTTTGTTTTATTTAAAAGTTCTGTTCTCCCTGCCACAGAGATGTTTATTTAACAAGGCTGATGTTTTCTTTTTCTGATGTTATAATTATATTAGTATTGCAGGCTGGAGATTTAATCCAAACCGCGGGTTTTTATTTAGGCACTGCTACATCCAAAGGTTATTTCTTGGCTTCAGATATAGCTCTCTTTAACCCATGGGTCAGATTTTCAACAGCTATTTTATATTGATTTACACCTGTTGACTAGCAGGGCTAACACACCCAAGAAGCTGAGGCCTAAACTAATTGCCAGGGTCTCATTAGACAACTGCGCACACCATCCAGCCCTGACGTATCCCCATGTTTGCACACCGTTGAAAGCAAGGGCAGGGAAAACAAGGCTGTGATTCGTTACCACTGAAATACTACCCTGAGTCCTGACAGTTATATGCCGATCCAGATGCTACATTTTTTTTTCCTCTGTTACCAATAGCTGCCTTCAGGGATACGATATAATTATCAAAAGCAGAACCTCGCTCGCCAGGCACGAATAAGGTGACTAGCGCTGCATAAGACACTGACAGTCCCTGCCCAGAATGCTTAGGATCTCAACAAGACAGTCACAGAGCGGACAGTGAAAAACATGACGAAGGAGCTGGCGTAGGGACAAGGATCTCTAAATTATTATAATCACTATTATAATAATTAGCTATAATTGCACAAGAGGCCGTTACCTGTTTGACGATACAGCAAGCATTGGTTTGTTCTCTGGTCAAAAAATAAGTTAGTGACAAGAGAGTATCCTAGCTGTCTTGCTTGGCTGGTAATGCCAGCGGTAGCTATTCAGCGGCTGACTCTAATAAAGTCATCTGGCTTTTTTTTTTGAAAACCAGCAGGAGGGGAGGGCAGCAGCTTGTTGGGTGACCTCAATTCGCTGAGCTGCAAGGCCATTTTTTTAGACTCCCCTTTTATAAATGCTGCAATTATCTTCCATACATAATTCCAGTTACAATTCTGATTGGAAAATGGAGCTGCTTAGGGGAGCTTACAAGATGACATCTGTTCAACAACAGACATCTGTGCCAAACAGAAAACCAGGGCTGCCCGAGGCGGGGTGCTCAAGTGAGATGCATGTACAGACCCACATCTGTATGTGCTGACATGGACCAATATAGGTTCTTCTTCCAGCAAAAACTGTTTGTAGCTCAGATCGAGTTCATTTGCATTCTCTGCCCCATCTCAGAAGGGATCCCAACTTCAGCCATTAGGGAATGCTTTTTAAAAAAGCCTTATAAAAGAAACTTCCTTGCCTGTAATGGCCAGCAATTCCTTAAACAAAACTACTTCCACAGGTAGCCGTCCCCTACGTTGTTCAGAAAAGCAGCGACAGGCTTTTACAACTACTTTTCTAGTATCTCTTGCTGAATTTTTGAAATTTTTCATCCCCTTTTGCTACTAGATGACTAGTGAATTAGCTGATTTCTCTGCTCCTGCTCTGCTAGCTTGCACCTGCAGTCGTAGAATCATAGAATTGTTTAGTCTGGAAAAGACCTTTAAAATCATCAAGTCCAACTGTTAACCCAGCACTGCCAGATCACCAGTAAACCATGTCACTAAGCACATCATCTACCTATGGTTTAAATACCTCCAGGGATGGTGACTCAACCGTTGCCCTGGGCAGCCTGTTCCAATGCTGCACAACCCTTTCAGTGAAGAATTTTTTCCTAATATAAAACCTAAACCTCCTCTATTGCAACCAAGGCCATTTTGCTTGTTACTTGGAGGAACGGACTGACCCCCACCTCACTACAACCTCCTTTCAGATAGTTGTAGAGAGCAATAAGGTGTCCCAGAGGTGTCTCTGTCTGGGTAGCAGCAGCAAGCCCACTAGTTACACAGGGGTCCATTTCCCCCCATTTAAGAGAAGAAGTTGCAGTAAGTAGCTGTTCCGAGCTACTGTTGCTCCAGCCCAAGCCCGTGTGTGTTGGGCTACTTGGTGAGTTACAGACAACTCCCACTGACTTTTATTATACTTTTGCTTGTTCCTCAGGTTTATCCCAACAGGACTTTCCAATTCCTGTCATTTCTTGCCTCTGCCAGCATAAGGTGCTGGTTAAGAGTCTGCACCTGATGGCTTAAACGTACCAGCAAACTGGCCAGATTACCTGTGAATGGGTGTCACAGACTATTGTAGTATGTGGCCTAAGTAAAATGAAAAATATTCTCCTCTTCTAATCTTTCCTCCTTCATACCCCCACTACCAACAGAGACAAATTAAGGCATGACTGTTTCTCCTTATTTGGGCTAAAGTCACAAGGCCTGCTCCTAAGTGAGCAAAAACTTTTAAATTAGGAAACCAAGAAAATAGGCAAGCAAGCAGAAAAAAAGAGAAACACCTTTACTGCTAAGCCACTTTTGAATAGAAAGACTATAAAATGTCCAAAATTGTTATTTTTGTGAAAAGACATTGGTCTAAGGACTCTCATCAGATGGGATCGGTGAGTTTCTTTTTCAAGGCTGGTTGAGAGGTGCAGTCTAGAGGATACTATAATGTGCAACACAATAATGCTTGACAAAGTGGATAATACGAGAAAGCTTCTTAATGGGCACCGTAAAGAAAAATTGCTGAACTGCCTGAAGAGTGTGTCCTTTCCCACACCCTCTCCTTTGAAACACTTAGCGATGCATGTCTCTAAAAGTCATAAATCAAGTCATGGCACACACTCTGTCATACCTGACCCACCCACCCTGCTTCAGATATCATACTGACTGGCAGTGAAAGGGAAATGTAAAATATTGGAGAGACTTGAACTGTGGAATTGCATCTCTGGGGTCACCCCTGCATTGCCTGCTCAAAATAAACTCTTTCTGAAGACAATGTGACAAATTTGGATGAATGTCTGCTTATGACTTCTGCTGGATCCGAAACCTTCTGAAACCAGAAAAGGGGGGATGGGGAAGGAAGGAAGGAAGGAAAGATTGTCTTCCAGTTTATTTTAGTCCTCTTCCCTGTCATTTGGTGACCCTCCAGCTGGTTGAGGACAAGGCTGTGGGACCAGTCTTTGTCCCAATGTCCGTGTTGTCTACATTCTGCTGTTTCCTTTCAGTCTCTCTCCTGAAAAGGCCTGTGTGCTGTTGCTCCCCAGTACTATTTTCCACGTGCACTGCTACTGGCCTTAATCAGGACCAGACCCCATTGTACTGGACTCTGTGCGAACATCTACAAACAGCGGTTCTGGACTGGAAGTATTTAAAATCTCTGCTGACTTGAATGCAAAGTTATCTGTTGCCAACAAATTGTGAATTTCAAGTGATGGTGATCTGGTTTGCAAATACAAGCCCTCTGTCTCCAAAAGTAGGCAGATCCCCTTTCCTACCACCTAACCAGCCCTGCCAGTATTAATCCTTCCAAATTTGGGGCAGAATCTCTGGCAAAGCCAAGCGTGGGACAGGCTGAGAAGATCTGATCTCTCTGAATCTTACCTCTGCTAAGAGATTGTGGAAAATTATTTGTGGACCTGAACTTCAGATGAATTAGATGTCATCCAGCAGATTCACGGAACTTTTTGGCTGGACCATGGCCCAGTTGCCTGCAAGAAACTGGTTGTTATATTGTCCCTAACTCAGCCTCAAGAGTTTGGAGTGGAAGTGATTAGGCATGTGAGCTGTGGTTTGGGAGGCACACTTGCTGTCTGCCAAGGGACGTGCAGACAATCACGTAAAGCAGGA
>NW_010431086.1:34549-60156 GCF_000710305.1 Buceros rhinoceros silvestris | reverse complement strand
AGGAATGCACACCCTCACGCAGCACTGTTGTTACTGAAGAGGTGAAACTCCTACTGCAGCGGCCGTGACTCAGAGCAGCATTTGCATATCCTCAATCAAGAAAAAATAAAAAAGGGGCCAGGAGCTGAAGAAGGGCGGGATGGTTAGAGAACAGCCAAGAAGAAGAAAGGCACGTTCTGAAGTGGGTGAGGCTTTCCTCGCCTGGGACGTGCTGCTTTGCACCTGGCAGCGTCTGCCTGGGTACGGTCCCGGCACAGCCCACTCTCCTCCCCATATGCAATATTCCCGTGCAGGCTGATACAAGCAGGCAGGGGCTGTGGGATCTGGCTTTACCTTGCCTGGGCGAGGTGAGCCTTTTGGAATCTGTATTTCAGTAGGAGGGAATTATGCACGTAATGGCAGTTACCTACACACATATTTTTACATCATTAGACTCAAAGATGGGTGTTTAATTTCTCCTTACTCCAGTTCCCAAAGCTAGACTTTACAAGGCTGTTGACATTTGAGATTTTCTGTTAAAGGCATAATTGCTTAAACCCCATGAGGTTTGAAATAAGATACTACATTATTTTCACACACCCACATACACACAAAGCAATTTTACTAACTGAAATTAAGATTATTCCCCTTAATTAACAGAGCCCGTAAAAAGAAGGTTGTTACTTAAGGTGCAAACTGATGCAGGGTTGAAAATAGCCCCTTTTGGAGGCACAAGTAAAAGTCCAAGTACTTTTAAAGGAAGCTCATTTGTTTAACAGTGAGATCAGGATAAAAGGGAGCACCGGTGGAAATTCTTTTCTCCCTTACCCTGGTGACAGACACATATGTCCAGCTACAGAAACACGAGGCTGAAGATGCTTATGCTGAAAGGATTCAAGAGGTGCAATGAAGCATGTTTTGTTTCTGTTCCTAAACAAAGGGACCGAATCGCACTTCCAGCTGGAAATCTCATCGGCAGCGATGCCTTTTGAAGGAAGGGTCAGGCCCTGCCCTGATGGGGGAGGGAAGGGGTAGGCAGCCATCCCAGAAGGACTTTAACTAAAGTAGCCTTCTGAGGAAGGAGAGGCAAACTCCTGTGCAGAGGGCACCTGAGAAGTTCCTTGACACCACTGGTGTCTTAACGACAGGTCTGGATGCAAGTGTCTGCCTTAGGGTGTCCCCACAGGCAATCTAGCATGTCCCAAGAAGCACTTGCAATCTGGCTGACCTGGAGTAGTGTCTGGGGGGAGAGGGTTTGCCGGGCAGCTGGGATGGCTAAAGGACACCTGCAGAAGATGTGAATAGGTCGACCTGCCTCTGTGTGTCCTCCTGGCCTGAGTAGTAGGGCTGCTTGCTAGATCCCCTTATAGCCAGGGAAAAGGGGGCTTGTGAAGTGCCTCAAGCCGGTGTCACTGACAGATCCGATGAAAAAGGCTCCAGCATTGTTGCGGACCTCTGTCCTGCATCAGCTTTCATTCCTACAGAATAAGCAGTGGTTTGCACACGCTGGCAAGGTTTTCTGGGTCAGGACTGGGTGCTCTGTCATGAAGGTACCATGTGAGTGTTTCAGTGAGCCCACTCCAGCTTTTTAGGTCTTGAGAGATACCAGGAGACCACAGCCCTTACAAAAGCAATCCTCCAATATAAATCCGCACTGTAGAGCTGCTGCCTGGTGTCAGGGCCGTAGGGTCAGGCAGCTTTCAAAGCACTCTCGGCAAAAAAAGTATAGAACAAATGTGAGAAAAGGATTGTTTGTGCTATCCTAGAGAGTTTAACATGGTGGTAACTGAAACCTGGCCAACATACGGTCTCCCAGCCCTCTTGTGAGATGGTGAAATCTTTGGTTATGGTTCTGTTTAGCAGATGTCTTTCTCCAGATCAGCTTACACATCCATGCTGGAGCAGACAACAAAGGTTTTGTTATTCCCACATTCTCCTTTTTGCTGTAGGCTGTGGACACACATTCTTCTGCCTGCCAGTTTAAGTAGGTTAGCTTTATTTCCTAATGTTAATGCAATCTTTGCTGCATGGGAATGTTGCAGCTGGATATTGATTTGTTTAAAAGACACAGGACAGGTCATTTCTGTTCTGCGTGAACATCATCTTCCCTGTTGTTAGAGTCATAGAATCATGTGGTTGGAAGAGACCTTTAAGATCATCAAGCCCAACCGTTCACCCTGCACTGCCAGGGTCCCTGCACCACGTCCCTTAGCAGAGATGGAGGATGGAGGATGTCCTTTTTCTGTCTGACCTCACTCCATGTTTCTTTATTTCTTCTCGGCCTCTTTTTGTGGCAATTCCTTTGCTCCACTGTTGTCACCTTTCTTATTTTTGGTTTTTGATGGTCTCTTCCCTTTCAGTGGGTGGCAGGTCTATCCTTCCCTGTTTTCTTCCTATTTTTTTCCTTCCTTCCCTTTTTGAGGCCTTTGAGAATAATTTTGGCTGAAGACTTCTACAAGGAACTCAAAGAGAACCTAACACTGAAGAAAAACTAAGAAAAACTTTTAACATTCAGACCTCAAGGTTCACACTCATTTAAGGCATCGAAACCACACAGAGAGTTCCAGCCCAATGCCCTGAGATTTAGCAGCATTCCAGGTAATTGGAAAGGTTTTAGAGCCAAATTGCCAGGTCAGTGTACAAATCAGAAGAGATGCCAGGTCACCCATCATGGTTTGCATGTGTTTTGATGGAAATGCCTGCTCTCCTGGGTCTGGCCGCCCAGCGTACAAACTGCCTGATTTTACTGGGGAAGCCGAAGCAGAAAGTGTGACAGTTCATTTCAGCACCTTATGATCCTCATCCTGTACTTATCATTTGCTTTGATTTTTTCCCCATCTCTAACAGTCCTTTCCATCAGACTTTGCTGTTTGTTATGTAGGTACTTATTAACCAGTCAGAGCTAATAATCTTGATTTTTTATCATTTTGAACATTGCGATCACATTTCATACACATATGCAAATGCATGGGCACAGCAGAAGAGCAGACCCTGCTAAGTCTGGGGAAAATACTTCCATTTACAGGCAACACTACTACATTTACAGGGCCTCACTACTAACACACATTTTCACCACAGTTTCTCTACAAGGGGAGAAAAATATCTGGGGCTGCTACATTTTTAAATGTATAGATCCTACCAAAGACTCCTCCAGAGCCACAGACCAGCAACTGCCAGTCCAAAAGGCAGCTGTGGTTTGTTAGTGTACGCCTGTGTCTGTGAAGAATACACATCGTAGAAACAGGACTGTGCACCTGCAGTTTGTCAGCAGATGCTCTATACTGTAAAAGCACTTGCACATTGGTGGTCCTCAAGTCTTTCCCAACCTCTATCGAAATGATCAAATCTCACATCCTAGGCCAAGATTCTGGGCTTCTCCCTTACAATGCTCCATACTCCACAATGCATTGCCGCACCAAACCCTCTTCCCATCCTTTTATCTCATGTGCCAAGCTAATGGATCCTGTAATGAGTCTGTCAGCCATGCCAGAGAGTCATACCTGACGAATCAGGTAGACAGGCACATGCAGGATGTCACCTCTTTGAGCTGGGGGCAGACCAGGGCGAGGTGCTGCAGGTGCGACCTGGCCCATTGCGTGAGCCAACCCCCCACACTTGTGCCTTGCCACATGGCTCCGTGTCCCTCATGCCGCAGTGGATCCTTTGGCACCATCTGTCAAAGCCTTCTACATGGTAACTGAGTCTTAGAAAAACTGCTGGTTATGGGGGACAACCACAGAAGAAGGGGAAGGATGTGAGGGCTGATGGCTCAGGAGGAAGACGCAGAGGGCCACAGAGAGGAATGCCAAGCAGAGCACCCCAGACAACATCCACCAATGCTGATGGATGTGCAGAGATGCTCTGCTTGGAGATGCGAGTGGAAGCAGACCCGTGGCTATTGCAAACAGTTTTTCTCCAGTCGGCACAGACAGCCAGCTCAGCCGGGTCTGGCAAGAGGCTGCTGAGTAGGTTGTGAGTCAAACAGGACAATTCAGCCTCTCTAATTCTCTACCAGGCTCCACTTGCCGAATGGCCTTTTGGCTGCCCGTGGTGCTTAGGGGAAGGCAGCCGGTGCTCTGAGCCATGGCAAGACCTATTGTGGCATTGCAAACCCGCCGTCACACGGAAATCTTCCCCCCGACGGAGGGAAGGTCTGGTTGTGCTCCTGCTCTGTTATTCCACCCTCTCTTCATCACTGGTTCTTGAAAAGGGATCACATCTGTGTGGAGGTATTATTAGTAGTAAAGCTAGCTGCATTTTTTCCAGTGAAAAGGTTCCGTAAAACCTCTTTCCCCCTCCTTCTCCACAGGTCTTTGATTAAAAATTTTCAGTGTTTTTTTCCTTCTCAAATGATTCATTTTCAATTCTGGAATTCCAAAGAGTGGTTTTCATGACATTATTAAAACAAATACAATAGAAAATAAGGGTAAATTTGGGGGCCAGGTCTGTTTGTAAGGATTATGTTGTATTGTCCTGCATTTATGATCAGCCTGAGGATATCTCTGAGGATGGAAACGGGCGGTCCACTTAAGCTCTTTCACAGATGATTACAGCAGAGCTGCTGAAAGCAGGGTAGCAAGGTTTAAGCTAACAAAATTCATTTGAGCAAAGAAAAGCATAAAGAGCAATGTGACACAGAGACTGCTGTTTACTACCAGCGCCGTGCAGACTAGTCAAGCAAACAGGTTGGGTTTATGTGATGGATGCAATAACGATGGTGGATCCCATCAATTTCTAATCCAGAGCTGCGTGGATGTGGCTGGCTGTTGCTGGCCAGTTGAATCTCTACAGTCCTTGAACAATTACCCACCTTCCTACAACCTTCAGAAGACCAAAGAGGGGCATAAATGAGCACAAAATACATTGTCTATGCAGAACTAATAATCATACAAAGACTGCAAATGTTGACTTCAGGTTTCAGGCACCATGGGGAAAAATACTGGTGTCAATGAGAGATGTCGTGTCTGATCAATATCGTTTCAATCACTGTAGCAGGGGAGTAAAAACAAATCCATAGTGTTTGCTAAACGATGTGTGCAACAGGACATGAAGCATTATGAGCTCTTTACTTTTAGGATTTTTAAAAGATCTAAATATTTGAACTTACCTCAAGCATCAGAATGTAGCCGGGAGAACAACTGCAGCAGGGCATGCAGTGTCCAGCATTGACCAGAAGACCAGCTCCTGTGCAGCAATCTCATGGCTTGGAAGTGCTCACTCAAACCTACTTGTTACATGAAGCATCAATATGTAATTCTGTTTCTTTTGGATTTTGCTCCTCATACTGTTTAAAAAGAAGATTAAGGATTGAATGTTGTTTTAGCCAGCCCACAAGGAATCTGAGACGTTTATTTAGATCATAGTCCTCCTTACAATTTTGAAATTATATTGGCTGGCAACACGTGATTTAAATTTTCTTTTTAAAGAAAGAAGGAAAAAGCCTATTCCACTTGAGATTTTTCTTTGGGAAGTACTAAAAGCCCATTATTCTGTTTTACTGTACTGCTACACACAGAACGTTCATGGTGTTGTAGCATATCACATTGCAGGGAAAAAGTGATCTTCGGGTGCCTGGGACGCTTTTTCCTCTTTCAAGGTACAAAACCGATACATGCAGATGATAGATCTCATACACCCGGTGAAGTTCCCTCTGACGGGAAAAGGGAAAACACAACCCTGATTTTTTAAAAGGAAAAAATGGAAGATATGGGGAACTACAGGCCAGTCAGTCTCACCTCTGTGCCCAGAAAGACGATGGGGCAGATCCTCCTGGAAACAATGCAGGTCCCTGGAGAGGCCAGGGTCCCCGGTCAGGCAAGTCCCAATGCAACCTGCTGATGTATGGCTGTCTCCTGCATGGCCAAACCCCACAGCTGAGAAAAGCAGGGTTGCCCGCACAGTAGGCAACTCTGATGGGGCTTAGTTTGAAATAACACTGAGCTCCTTCTGAGAAGAAGTTTAAGGGGGACAGCAGATACGACATGGAAAGCATGAAGCACCAGAGGTTCTAGGTGTCTTGAAGTACAGAAAAATTATTTTGAGTGTCTCTTGGCACTTGGAATGTTGTTCCGTCTTGCACTTGTAATGAATAAATTGAAAGGACATCTAAGCTTGAAAAAATGCCCGTAGACACCCTAAACTGCGATTGCACAATCCTGAAGGCAGGCTTTTGCTGTAGACGGAATCAACAGCTTTGCTAACTATAAACCCTCCCTTTACAAAACAGTACCAAGACTGAACTGTCTGTGGCAGCCCTCTGGTCAGGTGGATCTATTTAACGAACAACAGCTATAAAAAGACACTCAGCAAAATCTCCCGTAAGGGAGAAGGGCTTAGCCCCTCCCAGGGCAGTGGGGGAGTTGTAGTGTTGACAAATGACACAGAGTCAGATGTTTTTCCCCATATGCTGCTGAGGCAGCTGAGTTGCAGTGCAGAGTTGGGCATTGTCTCTTTTTTTTGGATGTCATTTTGTGTGATTTAAAAATGGAATTCATCTCTGCTTAGAGGCGTATCACTCATTGGCAGGCAATGCAGAAGCACCTGTGCAAGATATTCCACCCCATGCTTAAAGGAGTGTCTAACAAGGGTTGACTCCCCATGTTTACTTTCTCCACTGATTACAGAGGGAGAGTACAAGATTCGTTTGCAGTAGATATCACACGTTTAGGTAGGCAAAATCAGGTAATCACATCCTTGAGAGTCCTTCTATGAACTACAGGAAGAGATAATCTGAACCCCTTTTATGAGAGCAGGTACTAGAGCGAGACCAAGACGTTATCTTGTAAGAGGTGGGTGTGTGGAAGCCTTTGCCTCCTCTGGCTTAAAAAGTTGAAACATCCCACACAGTGAGAACAGAGCGGAGCCCACTAGGTCCTGCTCTGCATGTCCGTGGTGAAAACCCTCACTGTGCCAGCCAACGGCTGCCATCCTTCAGCACTTTCGTCACAGCTGGGAGAGCCAGATCTTGGGCTGTGGCTGGGGTATGACCCCAGTACAAATTAAACATCAGGATACGATTAGCCAGGGGCTCCAGGTATCTCATACAGCAACCAAGAATCTCTTTCGTAAAATTTTAAATATAAGGAAAAGCCCCAGCAATGATACTAATAATTGTTTGTTCCTGTATTGCTCCTGTCAAGGAAAAGCAGGATCTGCCTAAATTAGGCTGCCAGAAGTTGGACTGTTTTGTCTTTGTGCAGCGGGCATGTGCGCGGATCTTTTGTGTCTCTGCATGGAAATGTAATTTTGCTCTCAAAAACCCCCATCCTGTTTCAGTTGCTCTGCAAAGTGCAATACTGCCCGACGTGCAGGAAGCATTTTTCCATCATCTTTTTTGCAGGGAGCGCAGAATTCTCTTCCCCTCCCACTCTCTCTCTGTGGTATTTGCACAGACGCTTGAGGCGAGGGTTTTGTTCAATGCCACAAAAAATACACCCAGCTCTACTTATGAACACAATAGAGTTTAAAAAAGAGAAAAACCTGCACAAAATCAGAGTAAGACATTCCAGTATCTTATCTCAGGTTGTAAAGAAACGAGAACTTTCTTAACTTAATACTTTTAAAAGATGAACAGATTTGAACAGGAAAGAATGGCAGTTTGGTAATGTGTCATGTGTAATGAGTCTCCAAAAATCCTTATAAAAAAACAATTGTTTTTTTGAAAATAGTTCTTTTTTAAAAAGTTTTAGTCTTTTAATCACATTTTGTTTTAAAAGTTCATTTATTTCATTTAAATTATATTGGACACAGAACTCCCTAGTGCACTGGCAAAAAAGAGTGTAATTAAAGCATGGTAAGAATTCAAATGGTGAAATTAAAATTCAAGATAGACATGAACTGAAATCTTGGATCTATATGGAATTAATTTGACTCCTTGTTTCAACAGAGAAATCTCTACATCAGAGTAAATATCCTGAAATTTTAATTCCTTAATCTAAATATACTTGAAACCCCCTCACAGCCCAGACACTTAGACTGAAGAAAATGTGGATTTGAGCTAGACTTTGAAGGTGGGAAGTCTGTTCCCAGAGCATAACTTCCTAAGTGAGTGCCATCCTTGCCTGTGGTTGTTGCTTAGGCATCAGTCCAGTTAATACAAAAATTGAGAATGTGCTTTTGATCCAATCCAATCCAATCCCATCCAATCCAATCCAATCCAATCCAATCCAATCCAATCCAATCCAATCCCATCCCATCCAATCCAATCCCATCCAATCCAATCCCATCCCATCCCACCCTATCCTATAAAGGACCTGTGGGTTAGAAGTCTCCAAAATCAAACAAAAAGACTTTCTACTTTTGGGGTACTTAAACTTACCAGACTTCGCAGGGACAACTCCTTGGTGACTGAAGACACCCCAGAAAGCACCAGCTGGGGTGGCATGTCTGCTCTGGATCAGGTGTTATGTCTGAGGCCATATTCTCCATGTCCATGTTGCCCTCTTGGATCCAGGTACTCCTGGGTCTCCTTCTCCTGTGCCAATGAGCCCATCCAGAGATGTCCAGGCTGAGTTGGTCGGCACTTATGTCCTTCCTAAATCCGTTAGTATCCAGAAGATCAGCAGAGCCTTGCCTGCCAGACCCAGTCTATCAGGCACTCTCAGAGCACGTAGAATGCAGAAGGTCTCCCCCAAATACAATCAGGGATACCCTTCTTGGTGGGAGCGGTCTCTACATTTTGACCTCAACACTGAATAATCCCTTTTGTTGTAGCACCGTGATCACACTGAAGTTAGATCTGCTCCTGGTGCTCTTTGACACTGAGGCTCTGGCTCGAGGTGCTATTCCAGGTTGTCCTTGGTTTGAGCTAAACCTCAGCTGGGACTAGTGAGCCCCCATTTCTTGGGCAAATGCTTTAATCTTTCAGTGTTATGTAACAGGTGGACTCCAAGATCATCAGTAATCACTTCTTAGAAGGAGTGGTCATACTTTGATTTTGAGAGGGGCTTGATTTTTACAGGATGATGAAGGTTTTGACTGGCATGCAAAATGGAGCAGGACCCTCGGGGCACTGAGCTGGTGCCCAATATAGTTTCAAGGCTACAAGGGAGCATGAGGGAATAGCTATCTGCCTGCTTGGGCATGGCAGCTGAGTGCATGTGCAGAAGCTCATCAGCAAGCTGTTTAACTGGGGGGTGCTCAAGGAGTATTGAACATCCACGGTTACTGAAGTACTGGCTTATAGGCCTAGATCCTTATTTGCCAAAGGATAGTGCAAAAATTGTAGGTACCATTTTAGTCCAAGCCTAAAAGCAGAGTATGGCAGAGCTTAAGGCTAGAATTGACTGACTAGAACATGCAAAAACATTTCATTTGGGTGTCTGAGAACTGCACAAAATAGAGGGAGTAAACAATTTGCTCTGGAAGATTAAGAAGACCCAAGACTTCAATAAATGTCTGACAAGATCAGATTTGATTTTTCTTTCCTGAGGTCAAGCCATTCCTTTTTGTGGCAAATTCATTTAACCATACTAACCTCCTCAGAGAGATATTTTACGCACACCTGCCACGCACTACAGCCAAGCCCAGGTCATCCTTTAATAGCGTATCATGAATGGATACCTCCTTGTTTGACCAGTGAATGACCTCCTACTCCACCCCGAGTAAGTATGAAGTTTTCATCTCTGTGGCAAGAGCACTTACTATTATTAGTGCCTTAGAAATATTGCTCGTGTTGTATATTTACGTAGGGGTACAGACAGGAAGGTGTGAGCAGGTATGCAAGAGAGCTGTGGAAATTGGTTGCCTTGGCTCACACAACCTTCTGGATCTGTTTACATTCCTGAAGCAAATTCCTTAATGTATCTGTAGTTAAAGTGTTCCACAATCTCTAAATGTGCGGCTTTGGTATGCTACCCACCTTCCCCGCGCAGGGAATCGCTGAGAACATTTAGTGCTTGCAGAGAATAAACATGTCCCTGATACAAGCACAGCAGCAACATGTTAATACGCTCTTCTAATGCTACTTAATCCTGAGGATAATGTATTGGATTTTCTGCATGTTATCTTAATATAGCAGGAGAAGAGGAAATTGTTGGGCGAGTGGAGAGGTGGAGGAGAAGGAGGGAAGGGAGTGGAAAGTGTTTAAACAGCTTCAGTAATGACCTTAGTGCTGATGAGGGACTCCCACTCACATGAGGAACTATGCTGGGAGTCAGAATTGAGCAAGACTTGGCCCAACACGTCGGGTAATTTGTAGTGTTGTAGGCTGGGCACTGCTCGTTCAAGACAGAGGTAAGAAGCAGTTGTGCTACTAAAGGAGAACGGGTGTGCGGGTTCCCTCCCCTTCAGGCCACATCAGTGCCATTCCCAGTGACCTTTCAAGGCCAAATGTATTAGGGGAAATAGAAAGGTTTGGAAAATAGCAACCTGCCTTGATCATGCACCCCAGATTTTCTCCCAGCAACATGAGAGCTGACCCTCTTCCATACGGGTTTGCCAATCAGGACAGGGCAGTCCCATGAGTCCCATGCTGTCCTGTGTCCTTACATCACTGAAATGGGGATCTCCATCTGCATGGCCAGCACGTGTTCAGCACAGGGCAAAGATTCGTGTGGGTTCTCCTGACTCTGCTGTATAAGAGAAAAATAAAGATCGGGAAAAGATGAAAGGGAAGTGGATCTACAGCTGCAAAGACAGTGGCTCATAGAAAACACAGGAGACAGATGCTTTTGGGCAGAATGCTGGGTTGGAAATGCCAACATGGGTCTGCACCCCTTCTTTTCTGACTCCTCTGATATGTAGGATCAGCTCTGAGGAATACCTTGTTCACCATCAATGTGACAGAGTGCATCTGCCATTTGGCCAAACGTCTCAGGTAAAGCCAGTAGCAACACGCTACAACCACTCAACAGAATATATGTACACATCTGTTTGCTTTTCCAAAGAGAAGATCCCATCAAAGGAGTCAGTTATGCAACAGATATTTTAAATGGAGTAGTAAGGTACTGCTGCAAATTCTCTTATTCAGCTTACAAGGCCTCCTGGTGTTGGAGGCTAATATTTTAAAATGTGAAGTTCACCAAGATGGTGAGTCACTGGAGTTTATGCAACAAGTCCTTTACATAACACCTTGCCTGATTTTTTAATGCAAGGTGAAGAAATGAAGAAATCACTTCAGCATTATTGAAGTATATGTTTCTTTTGGGGAGAAAAGGCCTCTTATATCTGAAGTTTCTTTTATTTTGAGCATTTATAAAACTAAACATGTATTTTTTACTTGGTTCTGGTTATTTTTATTCTGGCAGAGCCCAGAAACTCACACATTGCTGAGGGCTCCAGCGTGCAGACTGCACAGGGGGTCTCTACAGGCTGTCCACTCCTTTCTGCTCGCTTCACTCATCATCGCAAATCCATAGTCCTTCTTCACAAGCAACTGCAGCCACTGGGGCTTTCACACATGGTTACAGCTGCAAGCTGCTTCCAGCAGTTCCCCATGCATCCTTCACCCTCACCTGGTGCTCCTTCCACTGCATCATTTTGGATGTGGAGTCAGACTGACCATTACCTATGTATGGTGAGCACAGCTTGGAATAGCACCATGGGGAGAGTGGTGCATCTTAGGAAAAAAAAAATGCACAAGGGAAACAAACAAGCAAGCCTGCATCAGTGATGGAAACCAACAGACCTGATGGAGCCTAAATGTCCCCCATGTGCACCTAAGGGAGAAAAGCTTCTCTTTCTCAGGATGCTGGTTTGTAGCCATGTCTCAAAGGACCTGTGCAAAAGAAATTGGGGTTGACTGTCAAGGAGACAGCGTTAACTAAAGACTTGGGTCTCCTCCTTTTGGGACCAGTGTCTGCTGATTCCATCTTGCGCATCTCCAAAATTAGAGCTGCCATCTTGATACCAACCAGGAGACAAACTACTGTTCCTGCTGCTGTTCAGGAGACACGGTTTACTAGCACACTTGGACTCACTTTCTTGCACGTGTTTGTTCAGAGCAGTCATGTGCTCGAGCAAAGATCAGTGGTGATTTGTGATGTCTGCTGAAAACCCTCTGAAAATCAGTTATTGATTAAATTCTCATTATCATTTTTAACAGATTACTGTGCTAAGGAAGCTCCCAGGCACACCTGATGTGATTTGCCTGGGGATATGGCAAAGCTTGGTCAACACCATCCTGAGGTTACGTTCTGCTTTATTGCACTTTGCTTTCTGCTCCACAGGCATTTACCAGAGTTCAAAATGGAAACATGAAATTCTGACTTCAGATAAAAAGACCTATCCAGAAACACATAGTTTGTGTTTGTATCTGCCATCCTGTTCTTTGTCACTTGGAAACCTGCGTCTTTATCTGTCGTTTATGTTTTAATGGTGGCCATAATAATAAGCTTATTGCATAGAGCAATGTGCAGAGAGCACATCGTTCAGCCCTGAAACACACATGGTTGTGCAACTGCAGCCCTGAGAGGGATGAACAAGGTAGCAGAAAAAGAAAGCTCTAGGAGGGGTTTAAAATGCCACAACTCAACTGCCAGTGCTGCAGCTTGGAGATGTGACCCCAGGACCCGAGCTGGGAAGGGATGAGGGAGGGAACGAGGTCAGACAGACTCCAATCTGCGCAGAAGCCAGGTTTGTGTCAGTCAGTGTCCCTGTCACAATGCAAACAAAGCTCAGCCTGTGGCAGAAGGCATGCACCACCTACCCAACCAGACTGCTCAGCTGCACCATCCACTAGGACAGAGCTGCCTCAAGGGTCTCCATCGTCCTGTCCAACCTGCCAGGGTCTGACCAAAGATTACCTTTCCTGAAGGACACTAGTATTCTGAAACCTCAGACAGCGGCTCAGCCTGCCCACTGACCTTTGCTGAGATACCCGTTGGGAACAGACACACAGTTATTGAGACCTTGCACTACATTTCTCAGAAGCTGAAATGTCCTGAAACACGATTCACTGTTCTTACAAAAAGCTGCCTCAGGCTGCCTCAGTTAAGGGGAAGTATTACTTCCCTCAAGTTATTTTTAACAAAAACAATGGCCATTATTATACCCTGTGCTGGCTCTGGTCAGTGTGAGTGGGAGAAAGCAAGTCACAAGTTGTACTTACTAGAGAGATTGTTTGATTGCCTCCTAAAAATGCCCCTAAAGTTAGGAGAGCAAAGCTGCAGCCATAGCTGTCTTTCAGGTTCTGCGTTCCTCCAGAAGAGGAATTATCAGTTGCACTGTGGCAGATGGACAGGTCACCACCGAGTCCCAGAGGATTACCCCTTTTGCCTCATTTCCCACAAAGGCACAGGACCAGGAGGATGCTTTAAGTTTTAAATTCTACCATTTGATTTTTCAGATGTATTTTAGAGTTTACAAAGACAAAACTAACTTACTAACCAACTAAATAACTAACTAACTAAAAAACAGAATGTGGGAAGCAGTAAATCAGCTGACGATTTCAGGTGCAGCCATGCTGGAGTGTTCATTGCTAGGTAGGGAAAATGCTCTTAGGAATTTCTGCGGCTACAAATGTCAGAAGTGATGTGACATCCATGCAGGTCCTTAAACATGAGTGAGACAAATTGTGTGCAAAGAAGGTATATTTCTGCTGCTGCAGTTGCGTTAAGCCAGACCAACCTGGAGAAGGCTTTGGAGTCTGGAAGCACCTTCTCCCTTTGTCAGCTCAGTTGACTGTCCTGATAAAGGCCATCTCCCTTTACACTCACAGTCTGGTTTTGTTGTTCCAGCATCCTTTAAACACAGCTGTAAGGCTGATCTCCTCTGTTTACTTATCCCTGCCCTTTCCCACCATCCCTCAGCCCATCTTCACGGTCCTGCCCAGAGATGTTCTGCTCCACAGGGCATGGCAGGATGAGACAGGAACTCGCTCTGACACCAGTGCCAGTCCTGTCTCTGCTCCTCCTCCAGCTCCACACCAATTGCCTGTTCACTCACGCTTGTTCCTAACTAATGTGCCTCTCCCTTCTGACCGAGTTTCTACCCAGACGTGCCCCAGGTTGTAAAGTCTCGGCTAAAGTCTCAGTGCTGAGACACAGCCCAAAGTTTAGCAGGGGAAAAAAGTCCCTGGATCTCCTGAGACTTGGGTCTCTTGATCTTTGAGGTCTGCTTCCTGCCCAGATGTTGCCCAGGTGTTGCCCAAAGCAACCAGCTCCTCCAAACAACTCTGAACTATGAAAGAAAAGACCGTTTTGGACTGGGAATCCTCATTTTTTTCATTGGAAAAGCAAACAAAACTTTTTATTTGAGGTGATGTTTAAGGGGCTTTTTCTTGGCACTTCTGTCTGAAATGACAAATTTTTAAATTACCCTTTCCTAGGATACATTTTGGATTTATTTGCATCTGCATTGTGCCATGAAATGTGAAGATTTCTCAGATGACCAGCCGTTGTAATCATGACCACAGAGTACCTGAGGTCCGTTGTGAGTGCGGAGTATATGTACACTTCACACAGTGTGGGAACAGGCACACACACACACACATGCTCCTCTCTCACCTACCATCCCCCCCCAAGCATATTTCTCCTATAGACATTAGAGAAAGAGATTATTAACTTATTATTAGTTGCCAATAATTCATATCTAATGCCCTGTCCTTGGTAGACTGCTGGATTAGGGGTCTATGCTGGGGGACACATCCCATCCCAATGGGATTCTTGAGGAGCAGTCACTGGAGGGAAGCATCACCTTTGGCAAGGTGGTACCAACAGCATCTTCCTGGCTGCTCTCAGAGAGCTGGAAGTCCCAGACAGGTAAAGTATGGGATGAGAATATAGGCCAGTACCCTACAGATACCACACCAGATAACACTGGAATTCTTTACATATTCAGGCAGGACAGAGGCCAGGAAAAGTTTGATCCACCCACAAGTATTTCAGGAATGCACTTGGGATCCTGCAGGGAATAGCCCAGCCCTCAGCAGGTGAGGCCCAACCTGCTTTAAATGGGAAAAAACTGAGACAGAGTGCCTGGGTGAGAGGCCAAGAAGAACGAATTGCTCTGAATTGCAAAGGATTGCTCTCAGCAAATAAATCCTGTCAGGGCTGATGGAAAATTAAACACCTGAAAGGAGATTTTGAAATTAAACGCAATCTTCTTGCTATGTATTTCACCAAAAGCCGGACAAGGCTCTGCATTCTTGCTTTGCTGTGAAGAACCAAATGCTCTTTGAGTCTCTAGGAGATTTGTCAGGGAGAGAAAAAGCCAGGATTTCGTATTACGGTGTCATTTGTAGTGCTCTATGCAGCACCCACAGAAGTGACTTGTTCTGTCACAGCTGGGCTTGACAGGATGCTGCCTGCCTCTGAGTGGGACCAGGATGCGGGGGGTTCCGGAGAGCCTGCATGGAAGGCAAATCTGCAGAGGAAGGTGGGAAAGAAGGATTTCTTCTTTTCCTGACGCAGCTTTTCGGATCCTTTGGGTGGAGCTCTTAGTGGGGTGAAATAGCCTGGTTGCCAGAAAACTTGTGAGAAAGCCCACCATAGGCTAGATTTATTTGCCAGATAACATACAGTGCAGATAACCTGCAGGTTAAACGTTTCTCTGTCTGGCTCTGAAATTCAATTTACAGGAACACTAATTAATCCTAGTTGGGACTCTCAAAGCAAACCAAGAGACTCGGGGCCATGTTTTATATCTTTTATCCTCTCAGGGATTATTTACATTGCAAAAAGGTTGTTAGGCTTCTAACAACCAACACTGGGGAAGCTTTGCATTTCTGAAAGGATGTGAATAGTGCTATTCTAGCCCATTTGCTGCAGGGTTTGTTTCCACAAAAATGACATAATCATCATAAACGGTGGTTTTTTTGTATGGTATTGTGCATGCCATGGATTCATATGGTAATGCCCTGCAGCATCTGTTCCTCCGTATTCATAGGTCCTTTAAAGGATCCCAGTCTCCATGTACAGATCTTCACATCCTGATATTTCCTGAATTCTGCTGAAGATGAGGACTATATTTCTCATATGCATGTCAGTGAAATATAGAATATCTGAAAGACACCTCAGCTAGATATCATCTGAAAGATCTTCCTAACTCTCTCCTCCTGAAAGAGCTTCTTGGAGGACAGAGCAGAAGGAGTATGTGAAGTACTCTGCGAGGAGCTAGGTGGTATTAAGTCTGCAGCTGTCTTGGGAAAATCTGGCATCCAGAAGCGGGGTTGGCAATGCTGACACAGAGTGATGCTCTCTAAAACCTGGTTAAGTGCTTCTCCTCTCCAATAAACCTTTTTCAGGCGTAATTTAGACTGAAACTACTTGCATATGTTGAGGAAATCAGACCACTGTGTAACAGAGCCTTTTCTGACAGCAGCTTCCAGTGCAGCTACTGATTTACAGCCTTTGGTAGGATTTGGCTGGTCAGGGGGTGGGTCTGGGCTGGGCCTGCAGTGCTTTAGCGAAGAAACAAAGGGAAAGAAAACATTTGGGAACTGATAAGCTCTTCAGACATCCGTTGTTATAACAAAAGTTTTATGCCAATAGGTGAATTAAGGAAATTCGTTGTCCTGGGGATTAATGATTTTAGCTCTTCTTCGATGGAGTTGGAGCTATAGTTACGTGTTTGGGCCCTTCGCATAGCAAAGGGAAAACCTGGGCTTCCACTGACTGCTGTTGAGTTTTCGATTGTCATTTCTGAATTACAGTAACATCCAGTTACTCAACTAGTCCGGTCACAATGCCAAGACTTCTCATCCCAACGCACGCAGGATCTCTGCTGTTCAGTAAGAAAGATTCTTAGTGCAGGCAGCAGCAAGAGTGGTAATAACATGAATTTCACCCAGAGAACATCTGTTTTCCTTTCAGCACACAAAGATGTAGAGCTGGAGATCTGAGAATAGACACATCCTCTTGCTCCATTTCCAGAGCATCAGTAATTTTGTTTTACTCTGTTTGGGGATGGAGCATATTTGAGACTTGGAGAAACCAAGAAGATATTTCTCGGTATGGGGAATCACAGCTAATCCACCCCAAACTTAGAAAGCCCCACTCATTCTCAAATCACATCAACAAAGCGTCACTAATTCCTCAGGCTCTTCAGAAATCCCTTTCTCCTCTGCCACACTCAGTGTCCCTGCTGCTAAAGCAAGACCTCCCTCCTAGTAATTACCCATCAGGAAGCACTATTGGGGCGTCATGTCTTCCCTCACCATTATATTCTTTTTGCTGTTCTGTAAAGACGGTGTCGACCTCCAGGACTCCCATTCTTGGCAGCCCCGGCTGCCCCGTGCCCGGGTCTGTGATGTCCGGAGGTAGAGCAGCGACTCTTCCACGGGCACCCCCTTGCCGTGGGGAAGGAGCTTGCGTGCCCTTGTGAGGTTGAGAGCTGTGCTGGTGGTGGCATGTGCCTCTGGTGGGGTCTCCCAGGCCAGACCGGTCTCAGCTGAAGGGTCAGACACAGTGTGTCCATGGGCAGGATGGGCTCACTAGCCTTCGGGCAGCCATCCTAGGAGAAGGACAACTCTGACCCCAAACCCGGGCAGATGGAGCTCGTTTAGCCCTGTAAGGCTCCATCTCAGAGAAGGACACTCTAACCAAACCTACGACCCGAGGACTTTGCTGTCACCGTCCAGAGGGCTGTGCTGTCCCCGTCCAAGCTCGCCAGGCCCTGGCAGATGAACCTCAGGTGTAAAGGGTGCAGCCAGTTCCGCGCACGCTGCGCCTCACCTAAACAATCCACCGCGCAGCCCCAAAGGGTGCACTCATCGCTTGCAGTGAGCGTGGGAAAAGCCCTTCCCAGATCTTCGTTCGTGAAGCCAAGCCATGAATGAATGAAAGATGGTGTCAAACAGAACGTTTCAGCTTACTCAGGTTTGCTCGACTGTTTTTTTACCAAGTGATCAACAGTAATACTTCGTTGTGAACCCACAGCAGGGATTTCCCATTCAAATCCCGGGCAGGTCTAAGCTTAGCTTCTAACTGCAAGAGCACTCAGACCATTAAAGACAAGATTTTTTTTCTTTTTTTGTATATTATAAATAGCAGCAAATGAGGAGATGGTAGTTCTATGTCTATGTGTGAAGGGTGATACTCTCTGTTCACTGCTGGCACCTGCACAATCCTTGTGAAGCCAAGAGGTCTATATCCTGGTCCACATTCATTCCTTAGGAAGATCATCACCTCTGATCCTCTTTGTATGTGCTCAGACAGATTTTTTGTCTCTGCTGACCCCAGGAGGCCTGCAGACTTCAAGGAAGGGATTTTCAGAGGTGACTTGAAAGAGTTTATGTCTTGAATAATCCTAACTCTCTTAATCTCTTAGCTCTGAGTTGTGACATGCTGTGCTGGTTTGAGTATCAGTACATGTGCACCACGTAGACGATAGGCAAGGTTCTGGTAAGAGGAAGCTGATGTGTAAATCAAGATTTTTCTCTGTAGACACCCTTGATGACAAAAGAGTGTCTCATCTTGGCTAGAGAAACAAGATGAGTCATCAGCTGTGGTGACTTCATTCTACCCACACACGAGGCAGTATGAAGTGATTACGTCTTTTCCTTCCCCTGTGTGCTGGAAGGCAGCTTGGAGGGTGAAAGATCTCCCACACAAGTTCAGGGAAGTACAGGAAGTTTTAAAACAGAAGAGAGAAGGCACCACTTAACAGGAGAGGGAAGAGATGGATATTGTTTCATCAAGACAAAGAACTAACACTAGAGAAGGTGAAAGGCACCTGAGAATCCAGAGAACTGTCATGGAGGACATGACCTGAAGCACCCAATTTTTTCATTTCCTTTGGGTCCTAGTTTATGGTTTTCATCATACTGAAACACGAGGAGAAAAGATGCATTCAGAAACCTGGTGTGAATGTCCTGTGTGTTGGTGTGTGTGCACATGCGTGTGTGGCATGTTCCTCTGTGCACCTCCAAGGATGGCAATGGTTGTAAAAGCTGTACTGAATGTACAGGGCAATCTGAGGGCTCCTCACCAGGCACAGGAGGTGGCGTACATACAAATACTAAGATTATATTGTATTAGGCTTTTGTGGGTGTACCTGGAGTCCAAGGCAGGGCTAATGCCAAGTTTCTGCTGAGAATCCACTTTGGCTGAAATCCTTGGATCTGGTAAGTGTCTGATCTGGGGAAGAGGATGAAAACTGAACCTAGAAATGCTCTTCAGGTGGTTATCAGGAGTAGTCATCTCCAAAATCCTGCTGTAGGACTCCTAGTCCTTGCAGGTGTAGATGCACGGTTGAAAAGTTGTATATCTGGCATTGGCAGGAACTGGAAACTTGTTGCTTGATTGATCAGTTTTCCCTATGACTGGTTTCAACTTTCCAGAAATAAAACAACAATTAGTAGCACAGGAAAGGAAGCAAGGAGAAAAGTGCAGCCAAAGTTGAAGGGTAACAGATTATAAACCTTGCTAGGTTTGGTGAGCTGCAGGCTGAGCTGTGTAGCGTTAGGAAAGTAAAGTAAAATTTTAACCCAGACAGAAATCCCAGTGGTGAATCAGCAACTGATTCTTTAAAATCACGCCCCTGAAAGCACGTCCACCTAAAATGTCCCTGCAAGCACGTCCATCATGTCTCAGTGGAGTGGGTGGTACCTTTTCCTGGGACACACACCTTTCATGTGATGTTTCGGAGTTCAGTGCTGAAAGAAGAACAATGCTGCCTGGCATGTTTGGACCTGTGTGAGCTCCAAGCATATCATTGCCTCTAATGAACTCTTTCATCCTCCCTCTTCCCTTCTTGATGGTTCTTGAGAATTAAGGTCTGTGGCCATAAAACGTGCTTCTGCTCACGTCCATGGACTCCAAGTCTGGATGTGATTTGTTTCCACGCGAACATATCTATATGTTCCTGGAAAAGAATGTCTTTTCCTGAGATACAGATGAAGAGCGTGCCGGTCTTCAGGCAACACAAGCTATGACAAGAAACTTCCTAAATACAGCAAATTAGCTTTCCTGATTTGCAGGTAATCTGTGCCCATAACACCTGGTTCTGCCATGAGCACTGCTCATCAGAGGATTTCAGAACAGGTTACAGTCTGAGGCCATCTGTTTGGGAAAATAGAGTCTGGGCACTCGGAGGGTCCCCATAGATACAACCTGGAGTTTCTCTGCGCCCTTAGGCCAGGTTCTCACCTCACCGCTGGTCCTCTCATTTCTTCCTGCAGGTTTTAGTATGGGAAAGGAGGATGAGTGATTGGTTCTCCACCATCACTGCACGGAAGTGCAGCCTCCCCTTCTCCATCCACACCCTCAAGGAGCAAGTAAGCTGCAGTGCTGTGAGTGTGCTTGTGCACTAGAGATGACCAAATGACAACTGTTGTCACAGGAATGAGGTGACGGATCCAAGGAGGTCTGTTTGGACCCAGCCTGCACCCTGGAGTGCTTGTTGGCCTTTGGACCTGTCTTACATTCACTGTGCCTCATTTTCCAGAGGCCAGCCTGAAGTGGCAGGCAGTCACTTGCACCACCGTGGTAAGGCAAGAGATCTGCTTCTTTGTATGGGCACACGCAAGCTGCCAGTTGAAGATGCCTCATTTCAGCGAGGTGCCACCTGTGTATACAATTAGAAAACAATTAGTTGAGCTATATAAGAAACTTTGTGGGGCTGTCAATGGCATACAAAATACCACACTGGAGATAAATGTGCCTGCACTCGTGTCTCTTACCACAATAAATTCAAATCTGTTCATAAATATGCAAAGATAGAGCAAAGTTTTTAAGGTTTAACATCTTGGAGAGCCCATGCAGCATTTTAGATCTGGACAATGTCTCACCAGAGAATACAGTATTTTTCAGTCGAGCACCTCGCGCCTGCAGAAGGCTGATTCCCTAGATTGCCTGAAGCCTTATGGAAAATGCTGAAGAAAACTTTGCATGCAGGGATGACCTTGGCTTTCACGTGAAGCTTATTTTTTCTGAGACCAAAGGTCTTCAGCCTCACCAATTACTTTATATGGTGTGTGGGTGCTCAACAGGAGACATGATAAGGAAGATTAATCCATACAGCACCGGTTGAATCCTGTTCATGATGCAGAGCATGGAGCTTTGCTGATTCTTCACTGTTCTGTTGTTTGTGACCAAATTACTACTTTGCCTCCAGCAAATGACAAATGGATAATTAGTGACCTCCTTTTCTGGTGGAATCTCTTCCTCTTAGTTACTCTCTTCTTTTGCCTTCTTCACCTCACTGCATATAACTGGGAAAGCTAATTAAAAAATGATAACATATAAAAATATTGTTCCCTGTTGTCTCACTGAAGAGTTGGGGCTTTTCAGGCAGCTTAATAAATACTACTGTGGACCTAGGGCTGTTTTTTGCAATAGGTGGCTTTAATTAGTGTTTAACTTGGACTGGAAAGAGAGAGGGGAATTTCAGAATCAATGCTAGGAAGCTAATAACATCATTGCCAGGTCAAGAGAGTTTATTCTCCCAGAGGCAACCATGAAATTTGCCCTGCAGAGTTCCAGGTTTGTTGTTTCTGGCTGTCTGTGGTCAGACTTTTTCAGATTACAGGAAGAATATGCCTGTCAAACCATCCTTCCTTTCTCAGTACCATTCCTTTAAACTCTGCCTGGACTGTTGTTTTCAGGCTCAGGCAACATCACCAGGAGTAAAGAGTGCAGCAGCATTGCCACCCTCATTTACTTTTATGCCCCTGGCTTTTATTTTGAGTGTGCTCAGACCCATGTTCACAGCCACTCTCTCTGCTGGAGATGATGTGGGTGAGTGGGGGCTTTGGGGGCAAACAGCCCTAACCAGGAAGGTGGAACTTACGTTAAAGACAGCAGCGGTAGCAGTTCTTCTGGGTAAAAAGGAGTTAAGCCTGGTAAAGCACAATATTATCAGTATCGAGAAGAGTGGATTAGGAATAGGCACAGAGCTTTGACACCAAGAGCTTCTTTAACAATTGCTTTAGGAGCCGCATTTTGAACACAGAGAAAAACAATCAACCACAGTGAGGTGTGGGGGAGGAATGAAACACAAGAAGGAATCAGAGCGTTAGGGTGGGAAGGGACGTGGAGAGGTCAGCACATCCCTTGTAAAGGAGGCATTGCATAAAAAGATAGTAATACTTTGTATTGCCTTCATCACACTCTTTTATAGATGTCCAAACCCTTCACTGGGTAAATCAGCTGATTTACCATTGCAGTGCGCACGGACCACACTGCTGCAGGTTACATGTGAACAGCAGAGCTGTTTGTTTGCCCAAGTTCACACACGTAACAATGAAAAAACTGGGAATAACAGCCCTAAGTCCTCCCCTGTAGAGAGTACTTAACCCAAAACTCACTCTGCGACAAGACTCTTGCTCCTCTCTCAGTAAATGGAAGCACTGGCTTAGAGCAGAGGGAAGCGACCTGGACAAGATAACCTCCAGAGATCACTCTGCTCCAAATTTTTCTGTGATTCTCTCTGAGCAGGTGGAAAGGAAAGGACAAGAGATGATGAGAGCATACAAAGGGTAAAGTCATACCAGGGTGTACCTGGAGCTGGAAATGTACCAGTCTGGGTGGTGGGAGGGACTGGGGCCTATTGAACAAGCTGGGTTGGTTGTTTGCTTGTTTTTTTCTTTTCTAGAAACACTTGAATTTTCCTTTTTATATCTCAGTGAATGTGGGATACATCTGCGTGCCATCAAAATGCCCACTGCCCCGAAGTCCCACTATGTTGAGGGAGCAGGTGTATTTCATCCCCTTCCCAGTAGTTACTTATTAAATGAAGGTAAAAAAAAAAAACAAACAGGCAGGTATTGCAAGGGAGGACTAAACAGTTAAACGTGCGGGTGATAAACATCTGAGTTACTGATTAACTCCTGGCTTTTGTAACCCCAGCAGTTCTGCAGCTGGTTCACTAGGAGACCAAAACACAGGGCAGTGCCAGAAGGACCTCAACCTTCAACAGCAAGCGGTACGCTTCGCCTCGCCTCGCCTCGCCTCGCCACGCGTGTCCCGGGGGCGGACGGCGGGGACAGCACTGCCCTCTGTTGATGGGAAGAACTCAGACCTGTTTGCAACGTGGGAGTAGAGAGTCAAAAAAGCCACAACAAATGCTTGTGGGACAGGGCGGATGAAAATATAACCACTTCCTCGCTGTGTCACCTGCAAGAGGTTGAGAGAGAAAAGGAGGAATAATTTTGAGTTGCTCTGTGTGCACTGTCTCAAGCATCTGCTCCAGGACATTCACCGCAGACAGGATGCTGGGGCAGTTGAGCCTTTGGTCACTCCGTGGACAGGCTTCTGGTCTCAGTCAAATCTGGGCTGGAAGAGACAGGGGAGACTTGGAGGTTTCAGAAACATTCACAATTAGTTAAAGCAATGTGGCGTGCTTGGCAGGATGGAAAACAGGACGATGCTCATCTGTGAGTAAGAAAAGGGTGGTTTCAGATGTCTTCTTTGGTGTCTTCTATCTGTAGCAGATTGTTTGCCCTCCAGCACCCAACCAGTTCCATCCAGTCTGGAGTGTCACCTCGAGCAGTATCCCTCCGTCACTGTCATTCCTGAAGTTGTCACTTGTTATTGCAGCCTGTCACTTGGATTAACTGAGAACATGCTGGTTGCCATCTGCAGGAAAGATTGAGAAGTAAGGTGACACTAATCACTGCAGTTAGGGGTTCCGATGAACCTTCTCAGAAATGGGTTCTCCCTTATGATGGCTGACCAGAGGGAGCATCCCGAGTCTTGCAGGGATGTGAGGAAACTCCTGAAGGTGTGTGTCCCTGAAGAGAAACAGCTTCGCTCTGTGGTGCAGAGGAAGTCCTTCCAAAGTTTAACAACTGTAGTTTTAAATAATAAAGTTTGTGCTTCAGAAAGTTTTTCTGGGAAGGAACTAATCCTACAACACCCCAGTCTTTGCTTCAGGCAGAGAAGGTGAATTTGAAGAAATGAGCAGAAGCACTCAGCGCCATCAGCACAGATGGGCACAGCTCATCCTGGTTGAGCAGGAGGCACAGCGCTGGTGGGAGCCTGGGGCCCAGCAGACTGGGAGTGGGTGATAGACCGTGGTGAGCTCAGCCAAGGTGGGCCTAGCCCCGTCTCTGGCCATAGATGCTGCCCTGTGAATGGAGCCTGAAAGGATGCAAGTCTGGTTTGGGTTCTGTCTTCCTTCTGCTCAGTCTGTAATAGTACCCCTCATTACTAAGCCAAACCCAACAACAGCCATTAAAAAATATCAACTCTTGTTCATCACCATCATCTGCCACAGGAGGCAAAAAATGCCTGTTTGCTGGGAGCAGCTCATTCTGCTGCTTGACTTGCCTGTGCTATGCTCAGCTTTCATTTTTTTTCTTGAGCAATTTCACAGTAAGGCTCTATTTTCCAGGTCCCAAACAAACAGCAGGGTGCATACTGAACAATAGTGAAGAGTTTGGCAGCATATAGGTCCCTCCTCTGTGCCAGAAAAGCTTCTCTGAGGGCCCTGAGTTACTCGTTACCCCCCTCTGCCAGGGGCTGACATCAGGGACAGAGAAAATACAATTGAAAGCCGTCAAGAGTAATGTCCTGTTTATTTTCCTGCTAACAGAATTATTTTCAGGACATCTCAGAAACCAGAAATGGGAGCAAGGGCAGGGAGTGTGTGTGGGTGTATGTGTGTGGGTGTGGGGAGCGGTTGGGAAAATCAGAACAAGCACATGTTGGGATTTCATTAGCTGTCAGCAGAGAAGAGACTAGAATCAGGACCAAAATGCAGGTCAGGGACAGGATAAATGGGACTGTACATATGTCATGTGTCCTTGTTTACCCTCCTGGGAGAAAACCGTAAAGAGCTGGAGAGGTTTTTGTGCCAGAAGCAGGACGATGTAATCTGTTAACGATGTCCGGGACCACACTCCCGTTTAGTTATTGCTGGCCCCTGTAACTGTGTGGGACAGCCACTCCAGAGCACCACTAGCACCAGCATGGATTTATCAAAGAAAAAAAAAAGGAGATTTGGGTGCCTCATGAGCAGCAGCTGCTGCTGTTTGTCTCCTTGTGTCAAACGATGTGGTTGTGCAGCTGCACAGCCTCTTCCTGGCTATTAGGGTGAAGTTACACAAAATGGGAAAGCCAGTCCGGCATCTCTTGGCTGCTGAAAGGGGCAGGTCTTGCTCCCTCTCTTTTCACCTCTCCTCCTTCCCTGCCTGTAGTTGCAGCAGTGCAGTCCTGCTCTCTTGCAGCAGCTTTGGCTTTGCTTGGATGGGAAGGGGAAAAAAATAAGCATCGGTGTGGTCAGGACTCTACCAGCTTCTGGAAGAGAATTTCTTTTTTGTTGTTCAGTAAGATGGGTTAAAATCTTCTTCTTTAGATCTTAACAGTGAAGATTGCAGACTGCTCTTGTTCAGCAAAATTGTTCTGACTTAAAGCCTGCTTCTTTATCCCTTAAAAGGGAAGATCTTAGGATACTGAACTTTCTTATCCAGCAGAGAACAGCAGGACACATGGAGCACCCAGCTCATCTCAGGGTTAGGAAGGTGTGCTGTGTGACAGTCTTCTTGTCTTAGCAGGGTCTTCTTGTCCACATGATGTGTGGCTGTCACGGATGCTCAGTCCTGCTTTCTAGGATTTCGATCAGTCCTTGGGAGTTCAAGGGATCTCTCTGTTCTGTGCAGGCCAGGAGGAAATGAAGTGGGACACCCACATGATGAGGTGAGGGGTGAGGAAAATGGGGTGGCCTCTGTCCAGGCATGATTTGCAAAGTGGATATCAGAGGCCGAGTGTTCTGCTCCTGACCTTGTGGACTCTGGACTGTGTCTGTGC
>NW_010431086.1:29160-34479 GCF_000710305.1 Buceros rhinoceros silvestris | reverse complement strand
GTCGCTGCAGTCCTGCACGGGAGCTGTGCCTCTTCCTGTGATCACCACAGGTTAGCCCATTCCCCCTGCTCTAGTCGTAACTCCCATCTCTGCAATTACAGCTGCTGTAAGTGACATGGATCAATAACAAACTGATGAGCAAGAGCCTTTCCTGAGGCTACTGCATGGAGCAGGGGATGAGGAATGGAACGGGGGGCTTTCCAGCTTTCAATTAACTACCTCCTAGCTAGCCAAGGTCAATGAAGACCCAAATTCAGGGGGAATGAAGGGGTGTCCCAGCAGGGACCTCCCACTGGGGTGCCGCTTGCTGCCATATGAGCCTGGAGCAACCCTGCAGGTCTGCCAGGCTGAGCTGACCACACTGGAGATGATGGGGAAGAGAAGATAGGGGGAAGGGATGGTGGATCTCTCACCTCCTCCTGATGTCAGGCTGATGTCAGCCATGGACTTAATTTGAGAGGGGGTCATGGGTAGGGTGGGGGACTTGATCTCCCTCCCTCCCTTCCCCAGGCCAGTTCATGGATGTCTTGCACAGCTGATTGTGCTATGAAATGAACAGACAATTTCCCGAGAGGAGTGGTCCTTTCCATAGGGAAGTGAATGAAGCCATGAAAAGACATTTCTGTCCTTTGAGACCCATACCTCAACTGATCTTTTAACCTGGACAAGCTACTTTACTGATCTATATACTGTGAACTCCCCTCCTTTACCCATTCCCATTTCAGTAGGGACTGCATTCGCGCTATCTTTTTCTTTCTACAACTGTTTTCCAGCATCAAATCACTTTCCATTGTTCCAGTCTAACCATCCAGGGGAAAAGCAAACGTGCACAGGCTTTGATTTTCATCTCTCTTGCTAGTAAAAGAGAAATGCAAACCCTGGTCTCCGAGCCAAAGCTAACAGTACATGGCCAACACCTGCTCTGTAGTGGGGAGGAAGTGTGATGGTGATGGGAAAAAACATGTGGGAGGCTCCACCTGCCTCTGGCAGAGTGGCCCGTGCCACTGCTTAGGAGCACGTTGGTGGGATTTGTGTTCGAGCTGCCTCAGGTTGGGCCCATACTGATAAATAAAACAGAGCATGGACTGATACTCTGTCCCACAGTTGTCCCTTCTGATTAGTTGCTTGCACATTGGCTGGCCTGGTTTGGAGGCCGTTCCATGAGGGAACTCGTGGCACACAGGTCTAAACACAGCTGGCTGGGGGCATGTGAGCTGTGCTGTCTCGTAGTGTCAACACCAGGGAAAGGTCCATGACTTCTGTTTGCTGGCACGGACATCCCTGCAGTCCTAAACCAAACCCACCACAGAAAAAGGAAAGATCTGCCGGTGGCTTCAGCAGTCTCTGTGTCATGTCCTAAATTGAATTCAGGCCAACACGGGATCAGACGAACTTCACATAAGCAGCTTTACACTGATGTCAGTGGAGCTGCTGATACAAATTTTCAGTAGCGGGGTTAGTGCTGTGGGGCGAGGGCTTCCTGAAAGCCAAACCTGCACGTCTTGTGTCAGGGCTATGAGTTTATAACGGTGAGCCTGACACGGTCTGGTCAAGTTTTAGAAAGGTGGCCTGGATAATGGTTAATGATTGACCTACAGAGCAAGAATAAATTATTGTAGCGTGAAATCTGTTAACCCCATACTTAAAGCAGCTTTGCTGTATCTCCCTCCACAGATTAGGATTCTTTCAAAAGGGAATGGAACTTCATAAATCATTAATTCATTTATTATTAATTAAATTTTCACTTTGCTCCAGTGTTTCTTTGGTATGTTATAATAGCAGGTGCTTTTTATTTTTCTCTGACTTGCAAAATTCTTCCACAACTCCTGAAAATTTGACAGGGGGGAAAAAAAGACTGAAAAAAAAATCAAGCTGAAAGGACAGGTGGACATTTGACATGCAAATACATGTATATGTCTATATGTCTCTATATATTCATATAATATTACATTAAGTGTAAGATAATTTTGAAAATTAGTGTGTCATAAATGCCTTTTCTTGATTATTCTCAGTAACATATTATATACTCACCTAGTCTGTATATCTCAGGGATAGGAACAATTTTTTGCTCTGAGTTTGTTCATCCATACTGTTCCCTGGCACTGTTTTAGCTCATGGCTTCTCATCCCCTCCTAGAGAATGTCCAGGCTCAGCCTGGGGAACAGCGTGGGCCCAGGGCTCTTCCCCCAAAGCAGTGTAGATGAAGACATCCAGTATTTTTAAGGCACGGAAGTTTCCTCCACAGGCATTCTCCATGGTACACCTGTGCCCTCAGACTTGACCTATTTTATTATATCTTATTTTTATGATTATATATTTACATACCTAAACATCTGCCAAAATGTGCTTACTGTTAACTGCCAGCTGCCAGCGCACACTTTGCACTCTCCAGCTCTCACTTCATGTCATCTCGAGGAACACAGCAGAAACATCCAGCTTTGTGTCATGAGAATCCCACTCTGATGGTGCTGCTGCAGCACTCTCAGGTTATTTCACAGAATTTTGCTTAAAATATATATATTATTGTAGTAACAATTCTTCTTTAGGTCCCAGGGACAGTACTTGGGCTGATGGGAGATGCAGGGTTAAGTGCTGATCAGTGTGTGGTGGTAGAGTGAGTCAGCTGGAGGAACAGGTCCTCAGCACTGTGGGTGAAGCCTCCTCCAGGAGATGAAGTATCAGCAGTGCAGGAATGACCTGACCGCAGACCGATGTTTGGAATCGGTGATCTGAGCCTTACTGTGCTTTCCATTGTCTTGAAGGAAGTTTTGGGCAAAGAGCTCAGCCTCACTCTTGCGAATGGTGGTCGGCATGGTCACCGTGCTGCACCCTAGCTGTCCCTAAACACAGGGGAGCCGGGCTAGGATTGTTCTCCATGAGGTATACACTCAGAAGGGAAACGTCCCTTTACAAACCTCAGCACATCCTTCCCCTACCTGCTCTGGGAGTTTGCTGCTCACAGGCTATGAGTGAGGACAAGCTGCCACGCTGCTGAAAACCCCTGAAAGCTGAGCAAAGCTGTAGATGATAGAGCGTCTGCAAGCCTGGCTGGCCAGGTTTGTCCTGGGCTGTAATCCTGCATCGCCCGTGGTCAGTCGTGAGGACCAGCCCGATGAATGGGAGTTACTGGGCTTGGTGGAGGGCCTCAGACAGGTCTCAGAGATGGTCAAAGAACGAGAACAACAAATAAGAACTCTTAAGCTCAAAATAATGAGTGGACTATGGAAGTATTCAGCAGAAGAGATGAAGTGGAACAATTGTTCCCTGTACTGATTTCACAATATTGAAAACCCAGGGGCCTAATGAAGTGTTTGGACAGGAAATTTAAAACCGAAGGCAGTAGCTGTTCCAATAGTACAGTTTTAAACTGGGGAGCTTACTGCCACAGACCCTGGGAAGGGCCCAGCACTGCCACCGGAGGTGATTCTTTCCCATGCAGGCTGAGCTGAGCGTGCTGCAGCCAGTCAGTCTGTTCCGTGGACGTCTCAGGCTTGGCACAAGCGTCTCCTCCCACGAGGTGGGTGGGAGGCAGCTCTGCAGCCATGTGGGGAGATGATGGGCAATGCCAGCATACCCCAGCCAGCTCCACCCCTGGGACTGCCCAGGATGGGTACACTTTTCCTGCAGCAGGCAGTTGATGGGAATTGCTGTGGGCACCCAGTAGAGCCATCCTGGAGACCTGAGGCAGGAGCCAGGACCCCTGGACCCCTGCCCAGCACTCTGCCAAGTGATCCCCACTGCTCCCCAAGGGACATTCCCCTCTGCCTTGGCTCTGGGGCATGATGGAGGAATGAGCATATGCGCTACTGGTGGTCAGCAGCCAGATAGGGCATTGAACCCAGCTAATTAATCTGCAGCATCGATTGCTTTTTACAATACATCTGCCCCTCATTTTACATCTGGGTGCTATGGCTGGGAACAAATAAATCCCAAACTACACGAGTTGATTATATTGATAGAATAACATGCAAGTCCTGTTAGGAACAACTGAGTCGCCTTTACGGTCCACAAAGGACATTTTGATCTGCTGTAACTTAAGCATTTTACATCCCCAGCTAAACAGATTTGAGCATTACCACATCGCTAGGAGTCACGGGTAATTGTCCCTGGTCAGGGAATTCAGTTGCAAAGGAAGAATAATTTTTTTTTTTTTTTTTTGGTAACTACACGGCCGCCGGTACGCGGGGGGCGTTCCCTGGTCAGGGAATTCAGTTGCAAAGGAAGAATAATTTTTTTTTTTTTTTTTGGTAACTACACGCACGCAGGTAGCTGGGAGTGTTGCTCTCTCTCAAAGCCGGACAGGAGAACTGCACGGCTAACAGCCCTGATGTAAACCTCACGGTGTGAAGCCTTGCGGGACGTCTCCCAGCCCGTGCTCCCACACCCCTTCCACAGCCAGTGGGCTCCTGCACTCAGTTCTCATCCAGAGGCCAGAACAGATTTAGCAAGTAAATCCCAAGCGTTATAGCCGTGAAGACTGTAGTGTCAGGAGGGAAGCAGCTCCCAGGCGGGGGTGTGACACGCAGCGCTGTGAGAGCTGTGTGCACCAGAAGGCAGCGGGAACAGGAGGAGAGCACGCTCTAGTGGGGAAATTATTAAAATCTACTAGAAAACAAATCACTGCACCGAGTGCTCCATGCAAAAGCTACTGTTGCTTTGTAGCTCTACCCAGTGTTTCTTCTCGCTTCCCTGCACATCTCCAGCCACTTGTTGCTCCTCATAGGCCAGGGAGGGGGATGGTACCTCCAAGGCTGTCCCATCCACCGTCCTGCAGCCAGGGCTGGTGTTTCTTTCAGGAACCAGATCTGGGTCCTTCCCCTCCGGCTTGCTGAGTGCGCTTGGCACACTGCGCATTAGCCCATGCCAGTGTGGCAGGGCCAGTTAGCAGGGTGCAGGAAGGACAGCTGGGTCGGTGACAGTGATGACGAGGTGCTCCGTTAGCACGGTAATTAGAGGGTTCCTTCTCTCTCTCTCTTTCACTGTCACCCACTGGAAAACTGTCTCCATTAAGAAGGAGAACTCATTACTGGTGAAACAGAGACGCTAATCAGATATTAGTTGTAACCATTAATGAAAAAGCTAATGAGCTGCTGAGATCCCCAGCGCTGACTGAGATGAGTTAATCACATCTCGCTGCTCAGAGAGCCATTAATCTGTGTGCATGGTGATGTTTCCCATTCCTTTGCTTATTAGAGGAAATAAAAACATTGTTCCAGCTTCATTTACTTGCATCTGCTGAGTCTCTCTGCTAAGCTGTGAAGTCACGTAGCTGTGGGCCAGGCTTGCAACTGGTGACAAGCAGCAAAGTTCCCATGTACA
>NW_010431086.1:0-29118 GCF_000710305.1 Buceros rhinoceros silvestris | reverse complement strand
GTGTGGGCCAGTCTTGCAACGGGTGACAAGCAGCAAAGTTCCCATTTACCCCCCCCCCCCACCCCGCCCTGAAGCAATCACAGAGAGGACTGTTGCCCTCCCCATCAGGGAGGGCAGTGTTGTGCTGACCCAGGGAGGGAGGCAAGCACCGTGCACAGAGCCGCATAAAACAGTGATTTCTCATTGCCCCCGACTGTTGGTTTAAAATATTTCTCCAGCTCCTACAGAAAGAACTGAGCTGCCACCAGTGCCCCTGGCTGCACTCCTCCTGAAGCAGCTCCTAGTTTTTTCCGTTTGGATCACGTCATTACTGCTAGTGGTGAGCAGTAATCTCACCTGATCCCAGTAGATTATCCGTGGGGTGGGTGAGCAATTGGGAGCTGCTAGTAACTGAGGTAAATTGGGTGTAAATTTGACCTAACCTCAGGTGTCATTGATATTACCTGCTTGCAGACTTCAGGACAGGTCTTAGCCCCCCTTGAATTCATAGACCTCTCTAAGTCTCCAGTGGATTGTAGTCTGGCTGGAGCGGAGCTACCTTCCTCCACAGGAGCCCATGTATTGCCGCGTTCTGGGCCGGTGGCTAAACCGCTGCTGCTAACGCACCAGAGCGGGGTTTTGGCTGTTGCTGAAGAGCGTTTGCACAGTGTCAAGGCCAGCTCTGTTTCTAACTCAGCCGGGGTGAGCAAGAGACTGGGAGGGGACACAGCCTGGACAGCTGAACTGAATTGCCCAGAGGGTTATTCCATCCCGTGATGCATCAGCACTGGCAATAAACTGGGATGGAGGGAGAAGGAGATGGTGAGTAGTTTTCCAAGGTGGCAGTTTCTCAGGCATTGTTTGGGCATTGGTTTGCTGGTGGGAGGTGGTGAGTGAGCGATTGCCTTTACGTAGCTTGGTTTTTCTTCCTTTAGTATTTAAACTGCATCTTAACCCATGAGTTTTCTTGGGTTTGGTCTCCCTATTCTCTTCCCCATCCCGTGGAGGAGATGGGGTATGAAGTGAGCAAGTGGCTGCATCCGTGCTTGAATGCTGGCTGGGGTCAAATCACAACGTGTGTTGCCCAGAAGAATCACCAGCCTAATTCACTCCTTGTCCACCTACTCTGATGGACCAAACAAATGGTTAAAACATCATTTATCTCCAAATGTTTTCTAGAAGCTCTATTGACTTTATTTTTATTCAGCTCACCTTGACCTTTACTGTAGTGTTCATTTCCATGTCCTTATCTACCTATTCAAATCAAACCCTCAAAGGACAAAGCCTACCAGCTTGCAGGACCTCTCCCCACAGCCACCCCTTTGAAGTCCCCGGTGATGAACCATCGGTCATCAGCTGCTCCCAGGACTCTGCCTGTGACTTTGCTGCTGCGGGCAGAAGCTCGGTGCTTCATCAGCGTCCCAGGGAACTTGTTCACACATACCCACACTGATACCTGAGCATGAAGATGGGTTACACAAAATCCTCCAACACTCAAATAGATGTGGAAATCACTCTTACCGTTATTTTCTCCATATGAAACCCCCTCAGGCACGTGCACAGGCTGAACACACGATGCGGCTGCAAACTGCGCATACTTCAGAGCACAGCCCAGCTATGGCCAGTCCCTTCAAACAGCCAGCCCCAGACTGCGGGTTTGAGCTGGGGCTGGGGGAGCAATGGGCAGCTCCCCTGGATGGTGACAGCTTTTTGGGGCCGGCCCCAGGAAAACAAGGAGGAGAACACAAAAATGCACATAGGGAGAAACTGCCATAAGGGGCTCCTTGGTGTAACACCTGATCTGGGGGCTTGGTTGGGGCATCCTTGGAGGAACATCATGGTGCTACACGATGCTTCATTAGTGGCATAGGCCAGGAGGCTTTTCTTACTGATAGTCTGGGTTGACAGGGAGGCAGCTGGGAGTTGCAGAGTAACTCTGGAGTCTTAAATTATGTGGAAAAAGTAACTATCCTGGGAAATCTCCTGTCTTGGTGGGAATGTTAATGTCACAGACACGGAAAAATTCCCGTATGGATATACCTATGTTCTGCCAGCCAAAGGTTAGCTCAGAAACTGAGGAGTAAAGCAACACGCTACATTTCCTATAGGAGAAAATGAAACTGAAAACAGAGATTTACCTCTGCATAAAAGTACCTAACCTTGGAGCACTTTTCACTGGTGAACCACATTTTATTTCACATTGCCTGAAGATAATAAAGTGTAACGAGATCTGCTCCCTGAAAGTCGGTAGTAAAGACAAGTGAAAATGGAGATTTTAAAGGTGGCAAGGGACTCCCTTGCCTTTTCATTTGTTGGGTTTAATTGCTATCCTGAATGTAAACCATCAAAGGAACCCGTTCCATGAACTGAAGCCACATTGTTCCCCTGCGGGTACTTTATTTCTTCATTTCATGGTACAAGCAAAGTTCTTTGTCCAACTCCTGTGGTCGGTCCATCTGTCTGGTTGTTGCTATTGTCACTGCTGCATGTCTTACTGGTCCCAGGGGGTCTTTAGATTGCGGTTTTATGCAAACTAATTTCCTGACAAAAACCATTTCAGACTTGGAAGCTGCATTTCAATGCACTTCTTGTGAGTGGACATGAAGCAAAATGCAAAATTATTTTCAAGAGCAAGCTGTTCCCCAGTGTTAATTTGCTTTGCCGAGGATGACAGAGGTGCAAATGCTTTATATCTCCTCTGCACAGTGGCAGGTATGAAGGTACAAGAACCACGGAGGAGCATAGTCCAGTCCCATGCCCACGCCAGGTTAGCACGCCCACTTCCGCTCTTTGGAACAACTCCGTCACCAGCCTGGCTGTAGACACTCTGGGCAGAAACCAGGCTTAGGGGCCTGAACTGACTGGGGTAGCTCCTCAGACCTCTGTGCCTGCGCTTCCCACTCATTTTCAACAAGTGGTAGTATCTGTTAGTATATTAGTATCTGTTAGCTGTGTCCACTAGTGGTAGTTAAATTCGCACTGATGCAGCTTGTTTAGAGCCTGGACTGAAAAGCAAAGTATGAAGCAACTCCTGAGATCTTGGTCCTTTGAAGGTTCCACTGGAGAGCAGCTCTTACTGTGACCATCAGACCATTGTCTATATCTGAACAGCAGCTTCCTGTGATAGCTCCTCGAGTTCCTACCACTAAGCAACCCATTGGTTGGATTTCAATGGGCAATTTGCATCGTTGCTAGTCTCCATACCCGCCTTGCTCCCTTAAACAGTGAATGGAGATGGTGCACAAGGAAAGCGTGCAGCTTATGAGGTCCACAAGAAATTGCTAAGTGGCGTGACCCCAGGTAAAGCCACGGTCACACAGATGAGATGGTGTGGCATGCCAAAGTGACACCTGCTGACACCAGCACCCGCTGAGGGCTGGGCTGGTAACATCAGAGATGTCCACCTCCTGAACTGGGTTTTTCTAATGGACAGCCTAGGACGTCCATGACTAAAGCGCCTGTGTGATCCTAGCAGCCAAATTAGGCCTTTAAAATAGGGGTGTGGGTTGGATCCTCAGCACCTCTGCTATGAAGGAAGCCAGGTCTGTCAGTCCCAGAGAATAGGTAAGTTGAATATCTCCTAAAGTCACTATTTCTGAGTCTGCCTTAATTTCCCTTACATATCACCTATCACCCAAATACAGCATAGGTCCATCAGGAGACCACAGGCACATAGAGTTTAATCTTTTTCTCCAAGAAAAAGAGCCTAGAGCTGCCATAAGCCGAGCAGGGTCATGCCCATAACCAGAAGCTTCCCACTAGTCTGAAGCATGCATTCCTTTGCTGATGTCACCTGAGTGACGGGTGGGGGAGAAGTGGAACAAGATTTCATTACACCGTTATGGGACAGAGGAGGTCTAGGAGCTAATGGAAATATTGTGGGAAGAAGTGTGCACAGAGAGAAACACTTTTGATGTGATTACGATAAAAAATTTATTTTGATCCATACCATACCAAAAAATTAAATAAATTAAATGACAAAGAATGATTGAGTGAGACTCCTCACCATCAGAGAAAAAAAAAATATCATAATCGATTGTGTAGTCAAAGAAAAATAGGAAAAAATTCTGGTCATGGGAGAAAAAAAGTGCTCAAGAGTTTTGGCTTTGGTAAAATCCATACCACACACTCAAGGAGTGCTTCAGAGACTTTGCAGTGGTGACAAACACAGTCCGAGAGTTGGAAGCCTTGGTACGTTGCTAAACATTTTCCTTTGTTGTCCTTTCAAACTGAAGTTTCTAGCAGGAACACAGTCAGTCTTCAACACTGGCTGTAGGAATTGATTCTTCCCTCAATGTTACCTGTTGGTGTGTCTTTATTCTGAAGATACTTGAAAGAGCAGCAAAATTGTGGAGAAACTGAGATAAAGGTCTAAACACAACAGTCAGTTGCCTGAAGTACTCTAAAAGTTCCTCCGGAACAGAAATGTGATGGCACAGACTATCTCTCATCCTACAGCTAGAGGGTCCATTCTCTGCTCTCCTCATGCTCCGGTGCCTGAAAGACGAGTCATTTGTATGATGATTTCTAAGTTGCCACAAACCTCAGCCATTGTAATCCGTTAAATATTAAATAAGCCGTCTTTTTCCAAGCCTGATCTGAAGTCCCTCGAAGTCTGTAGTCAGAAGTCCATTGGCTTCACGAGAGCTGAGAATGAGTCAATAATCCATGAACTGTATTGTCATGATACCAGGAAGAAAAAGCCACCATTACCCATTCTTCACTCCCTGAACTTTGTTCTTGGATTCATACTTCATCTGTCCTTGAGGATTAAACACGTTTTTTCCAGCAAAGACTTGTGGATATAAAATCTCCACTGTCACTACTGTCCTCTCACTGCCTAGAGGTACTGACATTAATACCCTCATTCCTTCAGCAAAGCGCGTCATTTTAAAGCCTGGCTCACACTGGAGGATCACCTTGCGTAGCTTGCGTCCTTGTAGATGCTGCTACAGTGCAAAAGATTCCTAATTTATTACTAGCTGATATCCCAACTCATGATATTTTTTCCATTTCAAATAGAGATACCACTTTCTGAATTTGTAAAAAAATAATAAGAAAAGTTTCCCTGGAACGTCTGGATATTTTCCCATACAAAAAGGTAAAAGCTACCTTTAAAAATGAGTCTTGTGTTCGCTCAAATAGAATATAGGAGCTGTTATTATTGTTCTTGACTACAAAAGTGTATCACATGGAGGCTGAACTTTGGTTAACTGTTCACTCTTTTATAAAAAAGTTTATTTTAGTATTTGTCATCTTAAAAAAAAATCACATCTCTTGCACAATTATAAAAAGGCACATACAAACGACTGAAAGAAAAAAGTCCACTTTCCAACTTCAAACTGATTAAATAAAAATGAGCATTCCAGAGCACTTTCCACCATAAAAATAATTAAAAAAAAGAAATAGAAGTTATATATAACCAAACAAGACAAACAAACAAGTGGCTAAAAAGGCCTTTTTTTTTTTCATTGCTGGAGTTTTTAGTATTGTTTTCTGCCTCATTATGGCTGTATAGGAAGCAATATTAAATAATAGATGATCAGAGATTATTTGATCCATAATTTCTAGACACCATCAATGCAGAATGAGGCAATGGTTGAAATATTTACTACTCCAGGAAACTTCATCATGTTTTTCCTTAATACAGCATGAGACCAGAAGTAATAGCGGAAACAGAAGAGAGTTCAAAAAGAAGATCAACAGCAGAAGTGAATTCATTTCTTTGAGGTAATCCTTACTATGATGTTCACAGCTGCCCTAGTGGGTCTTGAGTCCCAGGAGTTATGTCCACTCTTCTTCAAGGATCTCCTGCCGTACTTGAGGAAAGGACGGACACACACAAACAGCAGTTCCTGTGCCCAGGTTTCCCCTAACTGCAACGGGCAGATCTTTCATCAGTAATTCAGGAATCAACCCCCAGAGCCTAAGCAGAGATTCATTATTCCCACATCTGATTGGTAGTTCCCAGCTATCTGCAGACAGGAAATCGCGTGCAGTGTGGAAGCTGGTCCTTGGCCGAGCTCCCTGCGGTGAGCATCGCAGCAGTGAGACACTCCGAATCCAACCGCAGATTCACGCGTTCAAACTTGGCTGGCGCCCACATCATCTCCACTGAGCTTTGTTCTGCTGCATGTTGGAAAGTGCAGCCTCCACTTCTCCCCGTGGCCAGGGTCATCTGCCCTTGAAAAAATTTATTTTTTCAATGGAGGCAAGAGTCAAAGTTATATTGAACTCAAAATCCCCATCATGGACACCTGTCTTCCGGAAAGCCCCAGCTGAAGCATTGTTTTCCCAGTAATGATGCCAGTGTCCTTTGCTGTTGGCTCCAAAACCGTACACGTTCACCTAGGAAGTAAGAGAACTAGCGTTATGGCCTGGAAAGCAACTGGCCTTCACCTGACATGTTGAAGAAACTCTCTGTGTTCTCAGTTTATCTACAGGCAGCAGCGCCTGAGGACCTCAGTGGTCCTAATGCTGAACTATTCTGCTGCATGAGATGATGCAACCACTGAGTAACAGCCCAGGCTTACTCAAGGGACATTACATCCAAGCTATGCTGAGACCACACCTAAACTCAGACAAAAAAAGGAAATTTCTATTCATTAATTCTTATTTAGCACTATCAAACACACACTTTCGTTTCCCTAAACATGCTGTTCGCCCTCAGGAGGTCAGTGGCTAGGGGTGGGAATCTCCTCTTTGAGTGGAAAAGTTTTGGTTTTGCTCCTAGTCTTCCAAATGATGACTCAGGTTGACCCCCACTCATATGCTTAAATACACGACATTTGTAATTCCTTCAGAGGCAGATGGACATTATGTTCTTTGTGCGTGTATACGCCTGCGGCCTTTCCTCTCCCAACGCTTGTTCATCGACAGCTATGTCTGTCTCCTCCGGTGGTAAAAGTCCAAACATCAGAGTTTATTTAAACTGCGAGTGGCAATATGGCCAGGTTCAAACGGGTCATAGCCCACAAAACAAGGGCCCTAACCCACCCACACCTGGACCCACCCAAATACGAGCTGGTTTTAAGTCATTGTTGGTAATGTCAGAGCCTTGCTCATCGCCCTCTTACCAGAAAACAGGGTTTTTTACCCATATACCCAAACACAGCCAAACTTTACCTCATCACACACGTGAAGTGCGAATATCAAAGACAGAAGGCCTGTGGAGGGGTATCTCCCATGGTTCTGGAGCCAGTTCTCATAGACGTATTTCATAAAGGTTGGATTGTACACCAGGATCTAGGCAAAATTGGAGAGAAAGACTCATTAGTAAAATACACTGGGAAGAAACCAAAGCTAGCGTGTCCTCCTTGAAGGACACCGGGGTAGGGGAGCGGGGGAGAAGGGAATAACAGTTATTCCCTGAGGGCAGGTGAAAGGGAGAAGCGAAGTCCCCGAGTTAAGTGCAATCGAGGCTATTTCCCACGTGCAATTAGCCATGAATATTCCTGCCTTGGTGTCGGTAACCCGCCTGCTTACAGCAACGAGAATCCTGGGTGACCCCACTGAAACCAATGGGTATGGCATGGCACAAGTGAGAGGAGAATTACACATTCACCTCGGCCTGCCGCGTCCTGGGTAATGCGGGTGAGCTCTGGGGAGCCCAGGCCTGAGCAAGGCAAGCGTCACATGCCGTGCCAGACTTCACTGAGTCATTTAGGTTGGAAAAGACCCTTAAGATCATTAAGTCCAACCGTAATTTGGGTGGGAACGTAGGAGCAACTGCATCTTCTGCACAATATGCCAACCATGTCTTGCTATCTCTAATAGGTTCAGACCTAAGGAAACCAGGGGTGAGGCGTGACCTATCAGGGAGCCTATCAGGCTGCATCGGCTGCAGTTCTGTTGCCCGAACACACGTTTCTTTTTTTTTTAAACAAGATGAATTGCCCTTGGTCATCTCCTAGGGAAATTATAAGGTCATCTAATGGAGACTTAAGATCAGACCTGAGTGTGCAGTCAATCCAAGGACTGGTGCGAGCCCTTGGTTTCAACCCCCTTCCCCGAATCAGGCAAACAGAGGCTTTTCCCTCCATGCTGTGTTTGTAACTAGAGTGACAGCATTTCAGTGTTATCTGGTTAGCTGCAGGACTTCACCTCTCACAAAGTCAGAGGTTAATTGCTGATATTGTATCTGCATGTAATCACTTCACACAAGGTGTTCTGCATTGCACAATGTGGGAAGAAATACAAGCTTCTCATCTCCCTGCTCCTCAGGAAGCTGCTGCTTATCACTAGCCATACCCTGGCTTGGTGCTGCTCAGCTGTGACGTGAGTTTAACAGCCTGCTGTAGAGCATCTCACAAGGGTTTTGGAGAGGTTATTGTGTTCTTCACAACAGGTAGCGATGAACCAAGTGATTTTTTAATATCCCCCAGAGGTCCATGGTTTGATGCACAGGGACATGAACTGATACTGGTTAAAGGTCTCATCTGAAGCCTTGGGCAAAACCCAGCCTCCTGAATGAAGGAGGTGTGCTTCAATCTGTAATTTTAGTGCTCTGGAGCTAACGCCATACTTTAAAAGCTCTTGAGACATTAGGAGCCTGAACTCCCTTGAAAATGAGCCTCTCCAAAGGCTGAGAGAATGAGACTTTTATTTTACTGGAAGGTCTACAGAAGAGGAAAGGTTTTTCCTCTCCCTGCATAGCCTGAGTTGTTTATGCCCTCAAACCACGCAGATATACAACGACAAAAGTCTTTGGATGGTGGCTAAAGGTCCAACACAGGAGTGTCTGTCCTGCCCCACGGCACACCCTCCCCCGGCAGCCGGGCATGCCTATTAAAGCACAGCACTCGTGGGCAGTGAGGCAGGATGTATGAGACGAGCTCTCTTCTGACTGCTGGAGAGCGGGCACCAGGTTTGTCCTGGTGATACAGCCTGACTGATGGCCTCCTATGCATCCACACTATGAAAGAAAATGGGTCAGAGGTGTTTTGTAAGCCTTGAGGGAAGTGGCATGGCACACATCATGTCCACATTGCTTAACTCAGTCCCTGTGCAAAACGAAATGTTCCCTGCTCTGTGCTTAAGCTTTGCTTGGGAGAGTATTAATAAACCTGGGACAAAACCAGCATGGACTTGGCCTGAGACCAGTCACCAAGCTTGTTTAATTGGGTACAGGTAGTTATTACAGCTGTGGGGTAAGAGTGTTCCACAGGAGCCACTGATACCATCATGAATTCTCCACTGACCTGAAAACACACAGCTTTATTTGTTCAGAGTTCACTTAGCTCCTCGCACAACGAACTGATGCAGGAGTGAGAAACTTGCTTGGTGTTCAAACAGACAAATTATTTAAAAAAAAACCTCCAAAGGCTCTCCACAGCTCAGAGGGTCATTGCATCCAAATGACGGCAATGGGTAGGAACAGAGCAACTGCTGTGGAGGGTGAGCCCCAGCAGCCAGTGGTGACCTTACACCTCGCTGAGCAGCCCCAGAGGAAGCAACGCGCCCATCAGGACAGCGGTAATGCAACGGCACAGCCATGAGAGCAGTTTCTTTCCAACCTCAGTGACTGAGTGATCGATCCATGGCCTGAATGGCACACAGGAGCTAAACCTTTCACTTAGCTGAGCCTTGGAAAGTGTGTCTGGTTTGGCTGCAGTTTTTGTGAATGTCAAGGGGTTCCTGGGTTCTTCCAGTCTCCCAAAGTGGCAAAAGACCTACACACGGATTAGCAGAACAAATTCACAAACCAGCGCCACTCACCTTTTCTTTTTTGACTTTGATTTTCCGTGGAACCGGAACATATGTGCTGTCAAAACAAGCAAACAAAAACCCCCACACATTGAGATTAATAAAACCCCAACATATTCATATATTCATGTATTTCCAAAGAAAGAAAGAATATTCTTCATGAATAGTAATAAATTCAAATTATTTGAAAGTAATAAATTCAAGAAGTTGTTGGAAAATGAGGCTGCAATTAAGGAATACAGCAGGAAAAGTACTGAGCTGTCACTGAAGCAAGTTTGTAGGAAGCCATTACATTTTAAAATTTTTAAGTTAATTATTAAAAGTACGACACCAAAGACTTAGTTGAGAATATACTGCAGAGTCAATATTATGTGGAGTCCATGACTTTAATTCTTGGATCAAGGTGGTTGCAGTCTTCTACGCTTCGATGGTGGGAAGAGCTTTTCATTTAATTTCGTGGCAGAAAAACCTTTTCCCACCAGGGGGAGACTCTTCCCCTCCTAATAGCTGTAGCTGTCGCATGACTGCCAGAGAAGGGGGTGGCACAGCTCATGATTTCTGTGGTTATGTGCAACCTGGGCGTTCCCGGTACACAGCACCTCACCAGCAAGCTATTCCCCTTCTCCCTAGGGGGATGCTGAAGGCTTCCTGCGGTTCCCAGCATAAAACTTCCAAGTCATACCTCATGACTGAGTTGAAATCACGAGTCGTGTCTTGAAAACAAAAAGTCTTTTCTTCCCCATATTTCATGCACAGTGCCTGTTGGCATTGCACAGCTCATCATGGGTGCTGTAAAAAAAAATCTTCCCGGGTTTGTTTCAAGTGAAAAAACTGGTGAACTGGCCTTGTAATTGGTGTATAACCCAAAATACACCCTGTATACTTCTTAGGTGGGTTGTGGAAAGTCACCAAAGCCTTCCATTACTTCAGTGTGAATGTTTTCAATTGACTTTTGGTAACAAGGTTCTTGTCCTTAAGGTTTTATTTCTCTTTGAACCTTGGATCATCAGCATTTTGGAACATTAATTCTAAGGTCTTCCCAAAGCCGTGGTGACCTAGCAATGTCCTCATGTCCTCAGGTACTTCTGGGCATCTCTGACCTGCTCTGGGCTGGATGTAGTGAGAGAGTTGACAGATGGGTTTCAGCCCTCCCAAGATGTGACACAATATGCTAATGGGGAAAGGAATACAAAAATTGCTTTTCGACAAACCAAGTGGAGAAACATGGAGCATTTTTCACTATGGAGATTGCTGAAAACTTTGTGGAAGGCAATTCAAGGCAACTGGGCTAAATATACGACTGATGAGGGGCCAAAGGTTTTCTGTCCCAGAAGGCTTTTCTTGGTCTTTTCTGAGATAATGTTCAGTCTTAGAGAGCCACACTGAAACGGAGGGACATCCATCTGTCAAATGGCACACGTCTGAGAGAATCGTTCAGCGATCAATTCGATCTAATATTAAGGCCATCTGCAGTTGGGCTTTAAAAACCATAAAAATTGCTTGAATTATAATACTACTAGGAGAAGGATATTATGAAGGCACAGGTTTTGAGTCTCAGGGTATTATTTCTTCATTTGAATGGGATACAGAAAATTAAACATGGTGTGAAAGTGTAACCAATCCAGGACACGTACATCTTTTAACTGGGAGCACAGTTAGGTTCCTGTTAACCTCGGCCGATCCTGTGCAGCCTGTGCACGAGGCATGATGGCCACGCAGGCTGGGGTAAGGAGGTATTTCTTCTCTTCTAAAATAATGAATTTCAGATGGGGTTTATTTTCCCCTTTACAAATGTACGCTCAGCAATTCCCTTTTACACTGTGCCGGACACAGCATGTTTAATGCATGTCCATAGATTTATTCTGCTAGCCTAAAATTGTGTTGCGTATGTTGTTATGATTTGTGTGCTTATGACTTCCTGAGTTTATTATTCCAGCATGTACCACCTTATTAATTATGCCACTTCCCTGCTTTGAGTATGCCAAAAATATTAAGATACTGCTATTTCTTCCATATGGTTAACTACTCGCACACTGATCTATACCAGATCCTGACCAAGCCGCTGCACACAATCTAATTATAAATATACAATATATCCTGTACTTTATTAAGCAAAGATGTTTTTCCCTTCATGGGCTGTGGCTACCTTGTAGTCACCCAGTTCTATCTTCCTGATAGGCGACGGGCTCACTCAGCTTTACTGCTGCAACCCACTTCCTGCCACTTCTGACGGTAAATACTGGACAAAAAGTAGTGAACAGCTTTGCAATCTGGGCACAGAGCAGTGGCAGTGATGGAAACACGGATGGGTGACAATGGCACCAGCTGCCCCTCTGCGGGCTCCTCTTCTTAGCACAGACACAGATCTGACAAAGATGTAGCACGGGGCGTCACTCAAAGACCACCAAAGGCAGCTGGGAGCTTTCCATCGCTTCTGATAGGATCTGGATCCCGGCTTGAGGGAAGAAGTTCTCAACCTTTTTTACCAACACAGCTTTTAAAAGAAAAAAAAACCTAAGTCTTGCAAAAATGGTGATATTTTTTAGCCGATTTTCTAAGTGGGCTGATTTTTTCAACTTATGAGTGTGTCCTGAAGATGGATTTTTTCAAGGCAACTTATGACTGTATATACTAACCGCCAGTGGCAAAAAAGTTAAAAAGAGACTAAAACAGACTTGTTACAATTTAAGAGACTTAAGAAGAAGTGAAAAGAATCTAAAATGAATTTTCAATGAGAGAAAAGAAAAAGACAAGAAGAAATAAAACTCCCGTTGTTGTCCCATCAAAAAGTTTTCCTTAAAAATGCGAAGCGGGTCTTATGCCCAGCCAATAGGGACACACTTTTCCAAGTTTCTGATCTTCTGAGACTCTGAAATCGGGGAAAAAATTGAAATGTAGTGAAATACTTTGCTCTGGAATAAAGTAATCTGATCTGCTCTTGCTGTCTATGTGCAGCAGGGCGCCGCAGAGCAATTCCACAAGGCTGTGGTTTTACATCCAGCAGATGACCTCACACGCGACACAAATGTCACGTACTTCACTCTCTGGATTAGGAAAAGCCGTCTCACAGAAGGGAGAGGATCTGCTAGCAGGTGTCTGGCAGAAACACGTCTTTTGTTCACATTTCTAATTCTAGTGCTACCATAAATTAAGTGGGAGAATGTTTACTTCTGGAAGCACTTGTAATGAAGAAATGGAGAATAAATACCGGCGTGGCATGTTATTGCCAGGCAGAACACGTGAGTTTAAGGCTAAGGCACACAGGTGACACATGAAACACACAAACCAGTAGTGTCTCCTCTGCATGGCTCTCAGTCACGTACACCAGAAAAGACCGGCTGAACTCCCGACCAGCTGTCCACGGGAGGATGCTGAGGATGGGATGCTGATGATCTGCTGCTTTCACTGCCTTGTGAGCACCCTGCACATGTCTCTGCCTCCTTGTCCTCTTCTGCAGGTGGGGTAATACATGTTGGAGGATCACTTGGCCACCAGAGTGTCTCAGGTGGGAGAGTCCAGGTGCCTGGGACCACCACTAAATGAGTAATTCACAAACGCCTGATTCTGCAGATGGTTTTCTGATGGGTACATCTGGGTACAGGCCAGCTGGCTGCACTCACCCAAGGGACTGGAGAGGAGGAAGGATGAGAAGGAGCCCAAAATGAGGCACTGAACCCCAAAGCCCAGGAAACTGCTGCTCAAACTGGTCACCTCCAGCAACAAAAAAATCCCCTTTTCATTCCTCTGAGACCACTGTGTGGGACTGTGAAGAGCTGGATCTGGATCTTCGCCTCAAAGACTGCACCATAACATTAAGCTTTTCCCAGAAAGCAAGTGCTCAGGACTGAACTCTGACCTGAGAGGGTCTGTAAAGACCCCTAGGCCTTGTCAGAAGCAAGCATTTGCCCTACACAGGCTTTTACCTCCTGCAGCAACATGAGGTGCAGGAGGTCCCACCCCTTCAGCCTGCCCTTACTCACAAGTTGATGGTGCCTGTGGTGAGAGCGGTGACGACCCAGCGCAGGTCCAGGGTTTTGAAGGGGATCAGTATCATGCTCACGTTTTCTGCCAGCTCTTTGTAGCTCTCAGGGTAAACGAAGTGGTGAGTGGTCTTGCTTCCAACATCTGATTCGTAGCCAGCAGTGGGGGCACGGTTCATTCTGCAGCCAAAAAGTAAGAAGTGAGAGAGCAGAGAAGCAGGAGAGGCATTAGGTAGGTACAAACATGAGGGAATCTTCCCCCAATGCTCCCGCGGCTAAAGAGAGTGCTGCGTGCAGGCTCTTCAGACAGCCTTGACAGGCGCAGGATCCTGAAGCAGGCTAAAATGACCCATTACCCATGTGGATAAATAAACAGGAAATGAAAACTCAGCTTTAGTGCGGGATTCCTTGGACTGAATGAGATTATCTACCAAGCAGGTATATCTCTGAGCACATCTCTACGTTCCCTTTTACAGTTAACAAAGAGGGTTGAGTCCATGAAGACACATCTCCTTTCATCCTGCTCATCATCAGGCTGCAGCCTCCAGTAGGTAAGAAAAACCCTGCCCTACAGTCCATCAGCTTGACGTCTATGCCCTTTCATTCCCCACATCTGTACAGGTGTATTTCGATATCTAGGGTCGAGGTAATAAGCCGTGTTATGTGTGATAAGAAGCAGTAAATATTTATTACGGTTCTCCCATGAGAAGGCACCAAAGTCACAGTGACAAATCCAGGTCCTGCTGCTGACACTTCATTTACTCAAGCCTTACTTTGTGTGTGTCTCTAACTTCAATACCTCTCCTTGGGGTCTCTCCACACACACGCGGTGTGCTGTAGGTAACCCTGGGGTCAGGGCATGGAGATCTGCCCAGGGCCCACCAGGGCTCAGTCCAAACATGTTGGCAAACAGGGCTGCCTTGCGTTGGGTGTGTCGGGGGTTCTGAAATCAGGACTGCAGAATGCCTCTGCACTTGTGATCACTTCTGAAAGCAAATCTGGGGACACATCAGAATTCCTTCCCTAGTGCATTAGCTCTCTGCTGGCAGAGATCTCCACGTTTCTGTGGTACAGCATAATGCAGATTAGAGACCCCCAAAGTGGCGCTGAGTGACCTTGCATGAATCCACAGTGCTGTGCAACACCACGGAGAAACCCCCAAGCTGGCTCTGAGTGGAATGGGGTTTCTCGGCAGCCCAGTGGAGTCTTCTTGCAGAGACATTAGCTCAGCTCCTGGCAGAAGTGCAGGGAGTAGAAGGAAGGATGTAGCTGACAAGGCGATGAGGAGCATCGTACACTGCCAGACAGCATGCTGCCCTGGGCACTAAGGGGGGGAGGCGGGTAAAATCTCTTTATCAAGTCTGTGCCAGGCTGTGTTATTGCAGTGCTGCCCCAGGCGAGTTACTTCAGTTTCTCCTAACTCCCTCGAAAGGACTTGGTAGCATGGCAGAACATCCTGCCAGCCTGCGAGGACTGTTACTGCGTTGGCCGCTGCCCTGCCAGCGACCCACATCACACTGTGTAGAAATACTAGTGAAGCGTGAGACTTACTGTGGGTTATCTTGAGATTGGTCAGTCTAAGGTATAAAATAGGGGGTTTTCTATCTATCAGGGCTAAGCCAAGGGTGGCATCTTAGTTATCTTACTCAGAGTCAGCCCGCAGGTCTGTGTACCTTCCCCAGCACCTATGGTGGGGCTGCCTGTGGGACACCCGGACTTCCCTGTGCTTGGCTGCGGTGCTGAGGCACATGCAAGGGCGTATCAGTGTCAGAGGTTTTGTTTGTTGGATTAACACACAGAGGGGTCACCTCCTCTGCACAAATTTCCACCATGAATCCTAAAGCCCTGTGCCATCCCTTCGGATCTGAACTGAGGTTGCTCAAACAGAAACCCAGGACTGGAAGGTTCAATTTCAAGTCAGAGTTTCTTTCTCCCTTGCCAGGGAGAAAGACACAGCTACAGGAAGGGCAAGGCCTCAGAGCAGAGACAGGCACCTGAGTGTGTTACTCTTTAGTTACTACTCCAGAAAATAGCTTTTGAGTCTAGCAAAGCCTTTTCTGCATGAATCTGGAAACACAGGCCAGGTAAGATAAGAAAGTCCAAACAGGAATGGGTCTGTCTCCACAGCGAGGGACACGGGGTTAAACATAAAAGCACCTCAGCTGCCTCACGTTTGCAACTTGAAGGACCAGTGTCCAGGGATCTTCACTTCCCTTCATGGATCTGAAGACCACGTTGGCTGCCCCTGCCTTTGAGGAGGTATTTTTTTGCAGAGGGTAAGGCATGCAGCTGCAGGAGGCAGCTCCTGAAATGATTTACTGTGAACATTCAGATGTCATCTGAAGGCTCTACAGCATGTCCAAGCCACATGGGAAGCCAAGTAGCTTAAGGTGGCTTAACAGTTCAAATAGTCTTGACCTTCTGCAGATTCACTCTTGGCTTCAGTGTACAGCTTCCTACTAAAAGTTATGGTTTTTCTGAGAGTATAATCCCACATGCAGTATTTTCAATAGCAATCCCTCCCTTCCAGGCCCTCTGACCTGTCCTGCATTGCTCCCCAAATTGTGCTGGACAACACACTGGAGATGAACTTAGTCAGCCCAGTTACTGTCGCTGCCCTCTGGGTGATCAGCTCAGCTTACCTAGTCCCTAGGTGTGATTCAGCGGGACAAAACAGCTGGCATTCACTGCCTCAAGAGGAAGAGGTGATGTGACCCTTCACAGACTAGCTGCAGCCAACCAGTTGTCTCCTATCCAGTGCACAGTGACTTTGGCTTTCCCACGCCACCATTGCTTAGGAGTGAACCAGTGCAAGACAGTCAAATCTGATACGGTCAGTTAAGTGTGTGTGGCAGTGCAACCCCCCCAGTGCAACCCCTGACTGCGTGCACCGAGCTTGCAGACAAGACTGGCCCTGCAGCAGCACCTGATAAACATCTGGAGCTACTTCCCCCGCCAGGGATACTGGTGCCTGGGAGTCTGGGCTCCGTTAGCTGCATCCTGCCTGTGTTGCCTGAGAGCAACCACAGCAAACACTCAACCAGGGTATAAACAGAGCCCTGCTGGAGAACCACTTTGAGTTGTTCTCCACGGAGCAGGTTGTGCCGTTGGAGACTCTTTCCTTGGGTCGGGATGCTGTCTGAGGATACTTCCCGGGACACCCCCCTTGAGCTGGGACACCGTCTGAGTGTATGTGCGAAGGAGTGTAAGGATCGAGTGATTCTTACCCCGGCGTTGGTAAGAGACCCCCTTGGTATTACTAGGTGAGAGATTCTCCCTTCATATCAGTGAGCTCTGCACATTTTGGGTAATTTTTCCTTAGAATAGACTCCTCAGTGTTCATAAATTCGTGGTGCAGTAATAATTCCCAGCTGACATCCAAACCTGTATAGTCGGAGTGCCAGGCAAATTTGTTTGCCCTAAATCCACGTTTCTCGGAGAGCTGCTGCTGTGTGGTTTGTGGGTGCCTCCACGACAGTGTGTAAAAGATCCCTTGTGAGTACTAGCTGCAGAAATAACTTTTACTCAAAATTGCAGGTTTTTTCAGCTACATTTTTTAACCCAGGCAATTGTGGATAGTGCAGAACAAGCTACAGTATCGACACCTATTCATGGGGTTTTTTCCAGCCTAAAACATGAGGTCATTTCTCCAACACACATAGTTTACATCCCTGGATTTGACATGAGCACCAGATTTCACTAGAAAGTCCCTTGTCCCCCAAAATACCAGTGAATCTTAAACAACAGAGGCACCTGGAGCTGAGGAGGTGCCTACCTACCTGAGCACGAAGTCATGGGAGTCAATATCTTGGCCATACTGAGACTGCCGAAGGTTCCCAGAGTTGCCCACGACGGCGCACCGTCTGCACGTGTAAGTACCTCGCTCCTGCAGCGGATCCCCATCCGCAGGGATGATCCCAAACAACTCCTTGAGAGTAGCATTAATATCCTTCGGAGTTTTCTCTCCCTGTAATTTCTGTTAGGGAGAAAAATCACTCCAGGTTACCAATCTAGGTAGTTTTGCTGTGAGCAAGATGTAGCTTCAAATGTCTTCTCTAAGACCAGTCCTGCATCTACCTGCAGACACTGTCTCCTGCAGAATGCCTACAAGGCTTTGCGTTGGGAGCAGAAGTGTGAAAAAAATAAAAGGGGAAAATGCCTTCCCACTGATTTTTTAACTTAGTTTCCCTTTTCCCCTCCTTCTCCTTGGATTCTCACGCCTCCCCAGTCTCTGTCTTGCCATGGTGGAACAGATCTCCCCAGGGCTGACCTTAGCAGAATAAATGTTCCTCTAGTGTCTATAAGCCTAATCCCACCTTGGGCCAGATATCTTCTGTTAGGACATATATAAGATTTCTTTTAACCACCCTAGGAAGGACAGAACAGTCTCAGGGAACCTGACAGGGCACAGAAGTGGCTGATAGCCCTTCCACAAATTTTGGCAGAGAACAGAAGCAGCAGTGAGAGATCTTATTGCTGCTGTTCTGGACTGGAGGAACCAGCTGCTAGTGTAATAGGAAACTATGGCAGAGTTAGCCCTGAGGGTTGGAGACATAAAATTGGGTGAATAATTCTCCAGGATGAAAAAAACCAGCCAGACTTGGTCATTGTGTCTGTTGCCATGGAGGGAAACTCTTTTGTAGCAGTGCTGTGGTGCATGGTGGGAGCAATGACCGGATCGGGAATGCACAGGAAAGGTGCCAGGCAGGTGATGGTCAGACACTCCCTCTGCTCCGGGAAGGCTGCTTCAGAGGCTGGCAGTGTTGGCAGGCTCACAAAAAGCATTGCCCACCCTCGTAGTGCCACTTGCTTCCAAGCTGACAAAGGGAGAACAGCTCCTGACACAGTCTGCCAAAAGGCTCTGCCCTTGCTCTGCCAGCCCAGGGCAAGGAGAGGCAGGGAGGGAGAGAGGACAAACACCTTTCTCTGAATCCCAGCAACGGCCTGGGGTAATTCCGCTTTAGCTCCCGGTGCATTTCCCTGGACTGCCCCCGGAACTGTGACTTTGTCCTGCTGTCTGTCTCTCTCATACACACACAAACAGATCTATCTATCGCTGTAATTTTTTGTTTAAATTTCATGCCGTCTCTTCGCAGTACTATGTAAAGCAATCTTATCTGCACTGAATTGAACGAGCAGAGCTCAGACCTACAAGACAACACTGGGGCCAAGACATTTAAACAAAGAGGACAAAGAAATGTTGCATACATAGACTTAATCTTCCTGCTAATCCTCGCTAGCCTATATCCTCATACAGGGACTGCAGAAGGTAATTAGGATCAAAGACAAACGCTGTCACCATTCAGTGGACGGCTCAATTATTCAAGTGAAAGACGTTATCTTCTAAATTTGTGTGTGATGCTACAAACACATGTTCACAGATCTAAACTCTGGTTTATGAATTCAGTCTAACCTGGTTTTACTCAGAATATATGAAAACCACTTAATGTGGTTTATATACGAAACCCACTTAGGTCAGAAAGCCTGCAGCCTTCAAAATAGATGGAGACTTCAGAGATGTCTTAGAGTGCTGTATCAAGTGTATGATGTGGAAAAATCCAACCTTTTCTTAAAAAATGAACTTACCTGGGGTTATTTGAACAGACGTATGAATACACCCATGTATATTCTCTCTCTGTAAAGGTGATCTGACTTTAACTGTCTTTAAGAAATGAAAGGGAAAACCACCAAATATGAACAAAAACATTTTTAAGAACATAATTATTCTGGAAAAAAAAAAAAAACAACAACCAAAAAACCTATTCTTGAGATGATTTTGCCTGAGAGAATTCAGATCAAAAAGGTAATTTTTCAGAAAATTCCAAGTTCCTGAGCCACCTTTTTAAGGAAAGGAAAGGACCTGGAGCACTGACTTCTAACTCTACTGCCACCAAGTTAAAACACGGGCACCAACACCAGCCTGAAAGCAGGACACCATCATCCTACGACCCCTCGACTGCACGGAACTTCCACAGCAGAGATCATGACCTCTGTTAGACATTCCCTCAACGACCTCGGATAGAGTGATGACCTTGTTGCACTGTGTGCTGAACACCCATACTACAAGGCATCCGTCCTTATCTCATCAAAAGTGCTCTGGTTTAATTTCCTCACTGATCATCTGATTGGACGACACTTTTCAGGCCTTTTCTCCAATCAGCACTGGTTACTGTTTGCCATTTCTGCAAACCAGAGCAGAGCAGGCGATGAAGCTGGTTCACTCCAAGGAAGCTTTTGCGAGTTCTGACATAATGTGCAGCCAGTTCCTTATTGCACAATGTTTACTTGACTTCCTGAAAAAAAGGCCATTTTAATAGCATTACAGTTACAGGCCAATTACAGTTCACTTTCCCACACCAAATTTTTGTCTCTTTTTTTTTTTTTTTAACAAGCTCACACCACTCTGGCCTTTCCCATAAATCAGCAAAAGCACTGAGTGAAAGTCTGTCCGTGCTGTGCAAGGGAGAGCCATGACAGTGCCACGTGGCTCCGGTGGGACAGCGTCCTCCCTCCAGGTGCCGTAGATGAGTGCCAGGGATATGTCTGTAGATAGATCTGCTAGAAGCGGGCTTAAATACACCGAAATACTTGACCCCTGTGTCCTGAGTGAAGGGGCTGCTTTCCTCAGAAGTCTGTGCAAGCACCAGCCATGTCTAAAGATGCAGTTTAACCTCTTGCCCAAGTCCAAAAAACATCTTACCCCATCTTGTGCCCACATACAACATATCTCTAGATCACTTAACACTCCAGCTCCCTTCCACAATCTGAGACTTGAGAGTCAACACTTCACCTTAGGTTGTTAAAAACGGTAATTGGGAGTCCAGGCTGAGAAGTGTCCTAATCACCTTCACAGGAAAGACAAACTACCCTGTCCGCCCTGCTTTAGAAACTCCCCACTTCACGGACAGACGTTTACTAGCTGGTTTTGCATCTTCTTATTTTAAAAAGACAAGAAGAAAGAACCCTCAGAGTTTATGCACTTCCTTTCTTTACCCATGAATGGCTTTCCCAGGAGGAGCCGGGTGCTCTTTCTCTCTTCGCTGTGTGCACATCTCCCTTAAGGATAACAAGGGACTTTGCTGACTCCATAAACTTCTCAGAAGGCTGCCCTGGGTTTACCCACATTTCCATCGCACTGCCAGTGATTACCAAAGCAATGCCCAAAACTCAGCTGAGGGGATGCAAAGGAGGGTGTGAATTCAGCCAACACTGGTCAGAGCTAATAGCATGGAGTGGTGAGGACTCAGCTACAGTCAGGGGAGCCTCAAAGGACAGCTCTCCTGGTCCCTGCGCATCCTGCATCTACGGACAAGTTTGGCAGCATATTAAATACACCTTCAAAATCCCAACTTACTAGCAGGTAGAAAATATCTGCTTAACCTGTAATCATTGCTGTGATGTGGCTGCAGATGGAGCATGGATGGAGCCACAACCCTAGTGGTGGAGGGGCAGATGTGGCTGTGGCTCTGGCAGCAGCCAGCACTGCCAGGGCAGCTCTGCGAGCACCCAGCCAGGCAGCCTGGGGAAGCTGGTGTAGCAGTACCGGGTTTTGTCACATTTCTAATTTTTCTTAACTGTTTTTAAAAGATAAAGAGGGACTAAAGCCCCATGAGAATCTCTTTTGCACAGCTACTAATTGACTCACTGCAGCAGTTCGGAGGCATTAATACTCCAGCAGTGCTTCCCAGCTATAAGACATTGTACAAAGATTAATCCTAGCAACAGCCTGGTGGGGCAAATCCAGGTAATCCGCGTTTTGCAGAATGAAGGAGAGGTTAAAAGGAAACCATCAATTTTAAAAATGCCTCCTTGGTCTGGAAAATATGTTATTATTATTGTTATATTTAATGTCCTGCAATTACTATGCATCAAAGAGTTTAAGGGGAAGAATACAGGGGCTTTCAAGAGTTCAGGCTTGGCTTAATGATTTGCATCTCAAAAAATATGCATGCTCAAATTTGAATGTAGCGTGCATATATTATATAAATAACACACAGTACTATGTGTATGCCAAACTGTATGACTTCTGACTTCCATGGCTGGTACGGGTCACCTCCACGCTACTCTATGGAACAAAGACCCTGCCCTCACTTCTGGTTGCAGGATCCTTGCAGCTCACAGAGCGCCTTGCAGTGCCTAGAGGGGCCAATGAGCTTGGACCACCTCCAGATCCGCTTGTCCTCGCCATAAGAGAACCTGGAGCTGCATCCCAGCTTGATGTACGTGGGGGCTGCCAGTGGGGATAAGAGGTAGCCCAGGGTCAGGTTCACCCAGAGTGTCTAAGGGTGGTCCACGTGTCACGCTTGCAGCCAAGCAGCGCAACACCAGGAGGGACTGGGCATGTAGCAGGCACTGGGACTAGAGCCTGGGGCCTGGGCTGGATTTGGTACCACCTTCTGCTGTAACCACACTACCTTCAGAGCGCGGAGCCCTTTGTACTGCTCTCAGAGTATCACAGACAGTGTCCCAGTTTTAAAGAAGACTTCTTGCAATCAAAGTAGTTGGGCAAATTTTCTACCAAGAGCATTCAAAATGCATGACTCAGGGGCCAAGTAGCTCTGCTGTTGTCTTAAAAATCAGTGCAGCTTCCAAAACTGCCCCAGCGCATGTGTTGGGGATGCCCTTTTGTTTGCCGTCTCGTTGGCCAGTCTTTCAGCCGGATATTACATTTTTTCCTACAAACAGAACAACTAAAAGCTAACATTTTCTTTTAGATACACTAATCACATGGCTGCAAGACTTGAGCTTTCTTCCAAAAAAAAAAAAAAAAAGAAAAAGCAAAACCCTCAAATATCATAAGACTTGAGATAAAAATTGTTATAACATGGTAGTTCATGAACAATGTGCTACAGATAAGATTGCCTGGGAACTCCGAGCCTGATTTTACCTATCACGGCTTTAATCCATCAACCTCAACAGGCTTATTTTGGATTTAGAACAGCACATTCTGATCTTGTATTTTTAATACTTTCTGACCACCAAAAACAATGTCAAACCCCCCTGAGAATGAAACAAGAAAACTATAAATAAACGCTCTGCTGTGGTACAGCATGTAATTCTTGTCCTGTTTCCTTATGTACAGGTCACTAAATTTAGTGGGAATGTCCACAGCATGCGTGTCACGGAACAACAATGAAAAACTTGCACGTGAACCAGTTCAAGGAGGTGAGAAAGAACCTATAAAGAGAAAGGAATGCATCACATAACAGAAGGTGCCAGCTTCCAAAACTCTGAGAGTCTCACGGTCCCTGAGTGTAAGATGAGGGAAGACAGATGGGAGAGGAGGGAGGGAGGGAGGATGGCCCCAAACATTACTTTATCTCAAATACCGGTCATTAGGTTCTCAAACCAGTCCTTGCTTTCCTAGAAGCAGAGGGACACTAATGCTACGGGACCCTTTGGACACATACTCCTTATTCACATGCACAGCAACAGGGTTAGTGGGAAGGAAGGGCGGACGGGGCTTGGGAGACAGGCAGCTCTGCAGCAAGGGCTCTGCCTGTGTTCAGTCCAAGCACATCACATGGGTCTCCCCGTGACAGAAAAGTCACAATCTTATAATAAATAGCTCCAGTGCAGCCACTGTTGCCTCAGTCACAGCATAACGAAACCACCACGCTGTCTGAAGTCAGTTCCTGAGTGAACGCACAGTCATTTCTCCCCTGAAATGAAGTTTAAGCAATCTCAGGTCTCTTCATGTCTTATCTTTCTAAGTACAAATATAGTAAAAGTCACAAACTGTTGAGTTGCAAAAATAAGTGACAGTAAAAGACGGCCATGAACAATGTTTTCTTTAAGACTGGCTAAAATCTCAAAATAACTTGGAGAAGAGCCTAGAAATGAAGAGCGAAAAGGAAGCGCAGACAGGATGCACCTGGGAATGACCGACTGTAGAAATGACACCGATGCCTTGGTAAGGGTTACCCAGAGCAGCACGGTGTGGGAAACAGGCTGCAGCGAGGAGCTGGGAACGCACCGTCCCTGGGTTTAACCAGAAGCATCTCTCAGATGAGTCAGGGCACTTCTCCAGCTACCACAGATCAGGGCAAATATTTTCAGTAACTGATTTCCAATACACAATGCAGTTTCGGGGACACCAAAATATTTCCCATATTCTGGCTGAAGATAACTTCTGGCTGAAAAAAAAATACGGTGGAAAAAGTATAGAAATCTTACAGGATTTATTTTTACCATCTAAGGAAAAAAAAATGCTTTGATTTTGTGTTCTGAAGTGTTGTATTCCTTTTGAACTTGACCTGAATTAAAAAAAGAATAAACCCACCAAAAATAGAGTTAGACAGCCCTGAAAATTAACAGGCAGATTTTATTTGTGCTCGGGGGTGGGGGTAGAAAAAGAAGACTTTTGGCTGTCCTGAAAGTCACTAGTTTTTAATTTAGCTTGAGAAGAAACAACCCTCCCCCAAAAACATGTTTCAGGTTGAGCTGAAGTGAGACATTAGTGCTTTTTAAATTTTTTTTCAGTTTCACTACAAGAAGAATCAGAATTTCAGACTTCTGTACTGAGAGTCCCAAGCTTTTTCTTCCTTTCTAATTTTTTTTTTTTGTTGAAGAGATAATGTATCGACATTTCTAAATCAGAGTGGGGTCTGAGTGCAGAACGCAGCACGGCTTTGCTTGGGGTGATGCACAAGCCCTTGGGGGTAGAGCCCCCTTAGCAGAGGTCCCCTGCTCACCCAGCTGTGTCTCGCAGGACCTCTCCTCAGCCTGGGTGCTGCAGGAGTGGCAGGATTTCAGACTGATCATCCCACCCCCTCCTTGGTACCTCCTCCAGGTGCTGGATGCTCCCAGTTTCTGTATTCAGAGGCAATTGGAGGCATTTCACAACTAGCCTCAACACAAGGTGCCCATGAACAACCCCATCCTCTTATCTGCTGGGTTCTGCTTGGGGCATCCTCCCTTCTGCAAAAACTTCCAGTTGTTAGATCCGCTCATTTCCCTGGTGAAACCTCAGCCGGGCAAGAGGAACTAGGACTTGGGCTTGCCACCTTCCCTTCTTATGGCTCCAGCAAAGCCCAGCTAGGAAGTGTAGGGACCAGAAGGGAAAGTGTCTGGGGGCTGCAAGAAAAACCACAGCCTATGGGAAATCCGAGTCATGGCCGAGGGGCAGGTGAAAGGATACAACGCCTGGAATACGTGAGACTCGTGGTAAAAAGGAGGGTTTCATCATAAAGTGAGGATATCATTTACGCAACAGTTAAAAATGTCAGAGTTCAGTGACACCTCTTTTTCACTAGTAAACGCAACAGCTAGCAGAGTGACAAGCGATAAACCAGATACAGCTCTTGACACCCCCTCCAGAACCTAAACATCCCCACTGCGAAAGTGGGTACCTGGTGGAGTGGGATCCCCAGGGCACCAGGGAAGGGCTGAAAGCCCCAAAGTCAAGGTCCAGGGTTGTGCTGGCTGCAGGACCACCAGTCGCAGGCTGCTTTGTGATCAATGAACGGCACAGGGAGACGATGTTTTCTGAAGATGGGGAAAGCAAGACACACCGGGACTGCGACTTGGCTGGGGTCGCTGCAGCTTCAGCAGCTCGGCAGCACAGGCCACGAGCAACTAACTTAATCAATGTCTTGTTTCAAGAGAACACAAAAGGGGCTTTAACAAGGCAAAACGTCAGGATGTGCCTTCCTCCCTTCTGTGCTTTTCGAACAAGGATTCCGCTAGCTTTCGTGACTCTTGGATCAGGCTTATTGGTCCACCCCGCTCCTGTTACGCTGGGGCTGCTCTCTCCCAGTGTGCCATGGCTGCCTGTGCACTTTAAAGATCGTTTTACATCATTAACCACAACAGAGACTGTTCTCATACACATGGTATTAGTCATTTTCCATTTAATCCTGCTAATTATTTACATGTTTTATGGCAGGGAGAGCCCCAGGGGAATTGCACACTTCAGAAATTTGCTTTGCTACCTCGATGGACAGCAAAAGCCCTTTTTACCATCTGAAGAGAAACAAGCCGGATTATGAGGTCCACTGTTCCGAAGAGAAGGAAGAAAAGGACAATATTGACATGTGCAAATTCTCGATTCACCGCCTAACTCTGCCAGGGAGTCCTCTAGCTCGGAGCAAGTGAACGTGCGCTCTGACCGCCTGCGAGCTAAAGAGCAGCATGACTGCCCACTCCCTTCCACCTCTGTCTGCCTTGTCAGCTGAGATGGCAAATGGTTTTGGCAGGAACCATCTCTCGCTATCTGCTCAGTGCTGCTTGAAGCCTGACACCGCAACGGTCGCGTGAACACGGGGCCCTACCCACACCTCCCACTTACCAGCCACCACCTGTAGCTGTCTTCTGGGATCAAGGCGTTTTGTGAGGTCAGGAAAGGTTGCATAGTTGAATTAAATCTCTCATCGAACCAGAGGGAGTGTCCCAGTTCAGAAATGCATGTGTGACAGCTGCATGGTCTCCTGGGGTAATTGAAGAGTTTTTGGACTTGCTCTGAAAACTGCATGATGAGATGTCTCAGATCCAAGGTGGTTGTGGTCACCTGCTGCGTGTAGTTCAGCAGAAAAGACGTTACTGTGATGAGCAAAAAGGCGAAGGTAAACACTTTCACATTCCTCCTCCTTACGACAACCATCTTTCTTGCTCAGGTTCTGCTGTTGCCGCTGAGCAATTACGATGCAGGGTAAGGCAGAAAAGGAAGGGTGCGGCAGGAGCCTGCCAGTTACTGTCCTTAGCTTAGGCTATCTCCATCCATAAGCGAAGAAGCTTTTTTTCCTCCAAATGGGCTTAAAAACCCCAAAGCCGTGTATTTTCTTTCACCACCTCAGGGTGCTTCCCAGCCTCTTCCACCTCTTGGTGACCTGCTGCTATCCTCTCCCAATGACAGTTCAACAAAGACAGACCTTTGTCCTTCCACGTATCAGAAGATTAGAGAGGAGCAATAGCAGCGTTAAAATCAGGTTTTCTGCATGGGAGCGAGCCATAAATTAAAGCGAGCAAATTGTAGAAAGAAGAGGGTGGTTATTTTCTTTTCTTGAAGTTAGTTTACGAAGGATCAGATCATCTGGGGATGTACATTCCATCAGAGAGACGTGCTTCGATACCCACTGAAGCCATGGAGAGCAGTGTGTAGCCTGGAGACAGAGACACACAAAAAAAGGAAAGAAAAATTATTGTCAGAAAATTTTTTGCATTCCTCCCAGCCTAATTTCTCTGCTTTTTCTCTGCCCACCCCAAAACTTGTGACCCGCTCAGAGCCTTCGACGCAGCAGCACCGGCTGCAATTTCTGCTGTGGTATTTGAATACCGAGAAGTTTCAGGGTGTCTAAAAGGGCAGAGCATCGACCTGCGGCCATCAGGTCCCTTGGCACTGAGTCTGGCCCAGCACTCGGCCTTCCTGGGGTTATAGTCTGCAGCCAGCTGAGCGGCAGTGACTCACCTCCTTCCCTTAGGCTGACCTTGAGAGCCACAGGATCTGCAGCAAAATATCCCCGACTCAAAGGAGCTGAAGGAAAAACACTTGGCAAAGGAGGGAGGAGCAGGACAGGGAGAAAGAGGGGAAGAACAAATTCCTCTTCCTCTCCCCAACCCGCTTAACATCTTCAGGATTGGGGCTGAACTCGTGGTTCAGAGAAAGCCAAGCAAGAACAGCTCATACGTCCTGGGAGAGACGGGGGAAATCAGAGTATAAATGGCCTTTGTTTCCCATGGATTATTGCGACTCTTCCTGCCAAGGAAGGGTAGGTGAGGGCAGCCTGGGATCTCAGAGAGGTCCCAGGAGACCCTGAGCCAGGCAGAGAGCTGCTTCACCCCGGCAAGTCAGGGGATACAGAGGGTCCTGGAGCTGCTCTCCATTCCCCTGTCTGGCAGCAGCGATTTAAATGAGTCTTTAAAAGGCGAAAAATGGATCCCTTGCTCCAACAACGACATTGTTTCGTGAGAAGAAAAGCATGTTGCGGTTTTTAATACTTCGGATGTTTGCAAAAAGCCCCAAAAGTGCCATTGCTTAAATAGCATTCTTTGGATTTAAAAAAGAAAAAAAAAAAGAAGAAAAAACCCAGAGAGGCAACTGTTTCAGACTATGTGCTATTTATGAGCAAGCACAAGCTCAGCAAGAGAAGTCTCATCATCCACCGCTCAGTTGCAGGCTTCAGGCCAGCAAACAAATAGCAAAACCACAACCGCTGCTGTTAAAAACCGTCACTGGACCCACTTGGTGTGCCACAGTGATGTAGGGTGCCCCTCACTTCATCCCCTAGATCAGACCCGGGGGAAGTGCCCCTGGTGGCCACGGCTCCGGGCTGGGCACAGCACCTCCAGCTTTGCTCCTGGTTCCAGGTGGTGTTATGGAGACAGCACGGGCCTGGTGCTCAGAGGTGGTGTGCAAATACTTACTGAGCCTTGTAAAGCCAAAGCCGAAGGCAAGAGCCTCAGACCATGGTCTTAAGCCTTTGCTCTGCTTCAGGCTTCCCTCTGCAGCACGTGATGGGATAGCGTGTGCCATTCCATTAGCTGCTCTTTGTCAAATGCCTCAAGATTTGTTTTAAATCTGGCCCCTACAAATGCATTTACAGGTGCTCAAGGGCTGAAGTGGGTCAGGCTGGATAACAAAAGGCTTTATTAACTCTGGCTGCTCAGGTCGCCTGTACCAGTAAATCGAACAGCACCAGGGAACAATCCTGCACTTGCTTTAACTTTCTAGAAGGAAGTTTTGGAGCTAATCAGAAATCTTCCAAACTATTGCCGGGTACAGTTCAGGAGTGCCAACCCAAAAGGCCGTGGAGATGCTGCCACTGTGCCCCGAAGAGTTAGAAAGGGAGCTTAAGAGCCCGGTCCCGTCCATGCCAGCTGGCCTCTGCGCCAGAGAGCGGCCCCAAGCCCGTGGGCTTTACTAGCCTGGATGTAGTGAGCCTAAACAAAAACACCACCTCTGATTCCCCCCAAAATATGCCACGTCCCCGAAGCACATTAATTCTCCATTTATGGAGCAGATAAATGCAGAGCTGTGATGCTGGCGGGTCCACCCACTGCTGCTGTCAACGCTGGGCCAGGTCACTGTTTGGAAACACAGCTCCTGCTCTTCTATTATTTCTTAAGTGGAGGAGGAAGGGGGATTATCCAGCGTTTCCTGAAAAAGCCTATCAGTGGAGTACTGCTCATAACAAAAACTGTTCTGGCCTCCAAAACAAACACCCATTTCACCAGATTTTTTTTTTTTAACTCAGCTAAGGTTAAACTTATATTTAGAATTTGAAAAAAACCAAAACAATAAAAAACAACCAAAGCCAGTGTTTATGCAGTGGACTGCAGTGTCTCCAAACTCCTAATCATCCAGTCTTTTATAGCATGTCATGGGCAGGTGAGAAACCAGAACTCTCAAGGCCCTTTTACAGTGCAGAAATAAACACCGGATACTCTGTTTTAAGTCTTGCTTCTTGGTTTCCTATGAATGCTCATGTTTCCTATGGATATTCATGATTAAAATATA